>NC_070598.1:965280-1032780 GCF_027409825.1 Scomber japonicus | reverse complement strand
TAGCCACTAACTATAACACACATAATGACAGGAAGTATCTGCTGGCCTATAGAGGAACTTCTTTCTCCTCTTATTTGCTTTTTTAGCTTCTTGTTCAATGACTTGTTTTTTTAATCATATAGTGGATTCAGAAACCAACATGTTTTTATGTGTCTCTACTGGATGTGCATGTACAGCTGTCAATCAACATGATGATTCATCCATTCATAGTTTTGTTTCTAAAATGTCAGAAAATAGTCAAAATATTGTGATTTTTAATCATTCAGTATTTTTAGCTGCTAACATTCAGTATCAGCAGCAGATGACTTTAATGTCTTGGATGAAAAGACAGAAAGGAGAAGTGAGTCGGCTTATTCAGTAGAAACGCTGACTGAGCTAACGGACACTTTAGCTTTATCAACTGGTCCCAAGTCTGCGTCCCCAAAAGTAGCCTAAGCCTGAACACACGCACACACACACACACACTTAACATACTCCACCAGATGGCTGCCGAAGTGGTTGCTGTGATTTCACACTCCACAAACAATTACGAACTTTAAGGGAATCTCAAGAAAATTAAATACGACGATGAGCTTATGTCGACTATTCTTTATACACTGTCTTTTTGCTTTGCACAAACTAAAGAAAATATCATTAAGGAAAAAGCAGAAAGAAAGACAGATACAGGCCGAGCTCAACACAAGCAATACAAAATATATAGAAATAAGTTGACAATTATATTGAGACAAGCTAAAAGAGATTATTATAATAAAAGGCTATTAGGAAATAAAAATGATATTAAAAGTATCTGGAAAATTTTGAAGGAAGTAATTGCCAATAATCCAGAGCACACAAGTAAAGTTAGTAGCTTTTACATTAATGACAGCAAGGTGGTCCTAAAAAACCTGAAAGAAGTGGGGAATGAATTTAAGTCCTGTTTTGTAAATGTTGGGCTGAATCTTACAAAAACTATTAAATAACATAATAATGGACAAGCAGAAGGTGGCTGGGATGGGGAAAGTAAAGTACTGCAATCTATTTTTGTTGGAGAAGTGAATGAGACTGAAATAATTTGTATTGTGACAATTTAAAAATAAGACTTGAACGGACAGTGATGGGATTGACATGATCATTATTTAAAAAACCATTGACTGTATAATTAAACCTTTAACTTACATTTTGAATCTTTCCTTTTGTACTGGTATTTTGCCAGATAGAATGAATATTGCTAAAAGTTATGCCACTCTTTAAAGCAGGAGATAAACACAGTTTCACTAATTATAGACCATTATTGTCACAGTTTTCTAAAGTGTTGGAGAAACTGTTAAAGTCAATTTGGTTTCCGTAAAAATCGGTCCACAAGTTATGCTTTAATGAAATGAATAGAAGAAATGACCACAGCAATAGGAAGCAAGAAACATTGATTTAAAAAAAGCTGTTTGACACCATTGATCATAAAATTCTTATTTCAAAATTATATTCGTATGAGGTGAGGAGCGTGGTTTTAAACTGGGTACAAAGATATTTAGATAATAGAAAACAATATGTGCACTTTTCTGGTAATATATCAGATTTATATGAACATTGATTGTGGAGTCCCCCAGGGTTCAGTCTTGGGGCCTAAACTTTTTAATTTATATGTTAACGAATGTGAAGTGTCAAAATTACTTCAGTCTGTGTTTGACTTTTTTTTTTTGCTCAGGTGATGATTTTAAAAAGTCTTGCAAAAGGTAAAGAAAAGGAAATGGTGAAATTGAAAAAATGATTTGATGAAAATAAGTCCTAACTCTAAATTTGAACAAAAGTAAGTTTATGATTTTTGGCCATCAAAGAAGGGAGGCGAATATATCACTTCCTTTAGAAAGAGTTTCAATGGATAGAGTCAGAATTTAGGTTCTTAGGTGGAATCATTGATGATACATTGACATGGAAAGCTCATATAGCTCAGGTAAAATCAAAAGTGTGTCAGAATATTTTAGTTCTGAATAAGGCTAAGTACGTGTGTTCTGTTTTAGTTGTAAAAAAGCATTTAATCTATTTTATTTCATTGTGTGTAGATTCAAAGGGTACAACAGTGCCACCTACTGACGCTTTTTGGTAGTGTGTTAATTTGTAAGAAAAAACTTTATTCATCATGTGTGACATGGCAGAGAAAAGACATGTGGCAGAGCATGTGCTAGCATTCTTGCTTACATCTGTTTGAGGTTGCATCGTTGGTATGTATGGTTGTTATGTTAGTATTCATATGCTTTTTACTTGCATCTTATCACTCCTGTGTCAAATTAATCATTGTTTGGTCTTTGGAGATGTTTTATTTTGCACTTTGGAAAGTATAAGTGGCTTTTTATTTGTAAATTCATGCAAGTGTAGGTAATATTTCATTTTGCTTATTTTCATATTTTTAGAGATGTAACGTACATTTTTTGATTGTATTGTGTGTTTTCCTTTTTAGTTTCACCCTCCACTTCTGACAATAAACCTGTTAAAGATGCAACAGAGTCGTGTTTGGAGTGAGGTGTTTAGCTGTCTGTCAATCTATGCATCAAGGACAGAATAACGTGTTATATTATAAAGCAATGAGGATTTTATATTGCTCACTAATTTAGCCTTATTTAAGTTACTGTGCAGCAGTCTGGGGTAATACATACTCTACCAACATGAAACCTTGAGCAGTGAGAGTTATTTATAATGTGGCTTATAGAGAACACACCAGCAGGTTATTTATTGAATCAAGATGATTGAAACTTGATGATTTGGTGAAACTACAGACACTCACAGTCATGTTCAGGGCAGGATGTAAAGTATTACCAGAGAATTTGTGTATTTTTAGTTCTAATAATGAAGATCAAAGCAGGACATTTAATTTTAAGCACCAATTTGCACAAACAACTTTAAAGCAGATGTGTATTTCTGTTGCTGGCGTTAAGCTGTGGAATTCCTTAAAGATGGATTTAAAGGGTTGCTTGAATATATTTCAGTTTAAAGAAAGAATGTTTGCATTGTATGAACTAGATAGGATTTATATTGTGTGTAAAGTGTTGAGACAGATCATTTATTTCAGTTTTTTTCTTTTTCTTTCTCTTGTGATGGTAATGTTGTATTGAGTAACTGTAATTAGGCAGACCATCTGTTTCTATTGTTTAAATAAGAGTTTCTTCTTCCTGCTCCTTTTCCGTCATGGAATATGATTCAGATGATAGTTGTGTTTTTTTTTCTTTCATGTTTGTTTGTTTGTATGATTTGAAAATTGCCATGATCGGAACAAATAAATAAATAAATAATGAGACTTCCTGTTTGTTTCCACGTTCACGCTCAAAGATAAAGTTTTTATTTTATATGATGCATTTTATTATGAGTCAGACGACGTTTGTGTGTCATGTTCTCTACTAATGTGACAACAACATAAAGAGAAAAAACTATTTACATGTTTATTGGTGTTTAAATGACTGAATATGAATGAAAGTGAAGCTTCCTCTGAGTGAGTCAGTGAATATAAATCCTCCTCCATGCATCATGTGTGCTGCTCTTCACTTCACTGCAGCTTCATGGCGCCATCTAGTGGACTGATATTACATCATCAATAAATTAGGGCTGGCTGATGTGTCAATCAGATACAGTTTATCCCTCACAGCTGCTGACTGTTACTCTCCGCGTCTCAGCAGATATCAATCCACAGCTTTTTTAAATTTTTTAATTTTTTATTAGTCTTACAAATCTTACAAGCAGAAGAAATTTCAATACAACATACACTTTGAAACTGAGCTAAACATGTCAGCATTTCAATAAAACTTTAACACAGTAACAGATGGAACAGGAAAGCCATGAAATTAAAAAAAAATATATATATATATATATATATATATATATATAAAAATTATAATTAAGGTAAAAAAAGATAAAAAGTAAGATAAAATTAATTAATAATAAATAAATTAAATGAATACTTAATACACAGAAGGTAAATGAAATTTACAAACATAGAGAATTAGGAGCATATATATAATAAGTTTAGTTTTCTGGGGTCTGATGAAGGGAAAGATCAAATAAATGATATAAACTTTGTGCATTTTTGGACTTAATATTTTTAAGTGAGTCCCAAAAATAGAGAGCTCTTTTAAGAAAATAGAAAACAAAGGGCTTACATTTAGAAATTTACATTTATGAATGAAGTATTTTGCCAATATTATGAGGTTATTTAAGAGAAATTTTAATCTATTTTTGACGGAGCTGTTTCTAACTCGCGACAAGCTCAACAGAGCAGATTGTACCAGGAAGTCAGACACAGAATCGGCACAATAAAGCTTTCAAATACTCAAACAGCAGCTGAGTGTGTGTGTGTTCATATGAGGAAGCTTCATATGTAAATGACTCTTTTTCATCTTTACTCTGAGATTCAGTCCAACCAGTCAGACTGCATAAAGTACTTTAACTGTGAAGAGGTTAAGGTGTCTGGAGCTGCAGAGTGACGAAGCTCATGAGACAAAGTTCAGTAAGTGGAGTTTGATTTCATGTTTTTTTCTAGTTTGTGGAAAATGAATCACTAATAATTTCAGCAGGAGAAACTAATTTATAATGAATGTGTTGCTGGATGGAGTTTCTTTAAACAGTTGTTATTTCAAACAGAAATATCAGCTGGTGAACTTGATGTGTTCTGTAACAGAGGATGAAGAGCAGTTATCCATATGAAGAAATAACTTTACAAATACCATAAAAAGATGTTTAATAACTGTCAGTTAAAGGTCTTAAATCTCAACAATGTGAATGTAACGTTCAGCTTCTCCTCACATGATTGTTTGTTCTAACAGCACACAGTTAAACACTGAGAATCCATCAATACAACAATAAATATAGAAAAACATCCATAAACTATGGTCATGTATGGAGCTGTTATTGGAGCAATACTATTTACAAATGCGTATCTCAATCTGTGTGTGTTTAAAAAATCCGTATTTCTGTATTGAGATTATCAAGTGAAGACAAATCTACAAATGCATGCAAAGATCTGTGAATGCGTATACATCTGTAAGTGTACATAGATCTATAAATGTGTAAACATATCTGTAAATGTTTTCAGTTACAACTCAGGCAGGAGCTCTCGATTGGCTGTCTTTTTACACGTGATTTTGCTACACTTCTGCCGTGGCAGATCTGTAGATACGTGCACAGACCTTTGCATACATTTGTCTTGCAAATCTGAATACAGACATCCAGAGTTTTTTACACCCACACACAGATCTGGATGCGCACACACAAATGATAAAGCACACACACACGTATCTGACTACACACACGCAGAGAGATACGCGTTTGCAAATAGTATTGCTCCTTCCTGTCCCGACTCCTCTACAGGTGGAGCTCTGACTCATCAGGAAACAGCTCACCTGTGAAGAAAACACTTAGTGACAGCCGTCGATCAGTTTGGACTGTTAACTGTAAGTTTGCTTTGTTTCATTCTTTAACTTTCTCTTTAGTAACTTCAGGGTTTGTTTTTTTGCTGTCTGTTTTATTTCATCATAAAGTTTGAAGAACTCTCATGTTGGAGGATAAATCTACATGTTGTTAAATGATTGATTTACTGGAATCAAACATGATTAATGAACATTTGATGATTATGTTTCTCACATCTAAACGTATCACAGCTACGTTGGTTCACAGTCAAAACGTTTTCTCTGCTCTATTCTTTTCTATAGTACGACGGAGTATTAGGGCCATACTAAGAGGGGGAATAAAATAAATAAATAGATAACATGTTGGAAATTACAAGAATAAAGTCATAATGTTACGAGAATAAAGTGCTAACCAGGGATAGCCTTTAAGTGGAATTTCTTCCAAGTCCGTGTGGCTCTTTCTTCCAAACAGACTCAGTCGTTTGAACAATCGTTTCCTGTCCTGATACTGATAATAATTTGATGCTGATGTGTCAAAACATGAAGTATTTCCTTATTTGTGAAACCGATACCAAATTATAACTTCACAAGATGCTCAACATTCCTCATTTTAACGCAGGAAGAGTTCTCATAATATTACGACTTTATTCTCGTAATCAGTCTGGCCCTAATACTCCGTCGTACTATAGGACTGCGTGCACATCACTTTCAAGTTTTTGTCTGAGAAAACAAATACAATAAATAGAATAAAATGGCAGCCATTACTTTAATTCTCAGTGTAGAATGTAATATTTAAAGATAGTTTTTGCATTAAAATGCGTTTTGATAACATTTCTAGCGAGACATTTTGCTTTTGCAGTCTCTGTTCAGGCGTAGAGTTGCGTTTGAACCGTTTGGACGTGTCCATACCAATATTAAGGTTGAAGGGAAAAAACGCGCCTCACTTGACACACAAAGGGCACCGCCTCCCAAATACGTCTTTGAGACAGGTTTGTGTTTTGATTGGCTTAGAAGGTTTTTCACCAAACAAAGTGTAAATCACCTGAAGTAAATATTCCCCCTCATAGGCTGCTAATGAATGAAAAACATGGCTCAGAACCACAATGACACAGAGGAGGTTGAACCATGCTGCTGTGTGCCACCAAGAGAAGTTGGATAATGTTGATATTAAACGAATATACCAGCAGTTCATGGGTGTTAATGAGAGGTGTCACCATTTGCTTGGCTCTTTTATATAAGAGCAAGGCAGTAGATGTTGGGCTACTTGGATTGAAGGTGTGATAGCAGTGTATAGAGGAGATGATAGGAATGTATACTGGGATTTATGTCCAAAAAAGAAAAAAAGACTAAGGCACTCTGTGGTAGATATGTGAACTTTTATATAAATTACTGTATATTGGGATTGTCAATAGGTGTCAGCTGTTATCTTATCTGTGACTGTTGCTCACACATGGTTCATTTTTAAAAAACGCATGACAGAGAAAAGTGACATAGAGCGATTACACATACACAATTATTTACACCATCAGACAAAAAATGATCATGTGATGTTCCTAACTAGTCAGATGTGTGAAAGTCAAATATAACGTCTTACCTTTCTGACCATTTATCATTTTAATCATTGACTTCAGATCAGAAAGGGAAAAAGATGTTATCACCGCTCTCTAAGCAGCTCTGTCTTCACACTGTAAACACTACATGCTGCTGATTTTACAGGACTTTCAGGTTGTTTCTGAGTCTACAAAGTCGACATTAATCAAGACAAAACATCCGTCCTGCACAATAACATAACATGATTCAACAAGTCCAAATGATGCACATCAGGCTCCTTCATTTCTATTTAGCTGCGTTAGCACCACCTGCTGGATGTTTGTTAAACTCCAACAATTACCATCTGATGCATTCAGTTTAGCAATTATACACAAACATGCTGTATATATAGCTTACAAGTAACTGACACAAAGCAGATTATTAATGGCACAACTATAAAGAGAAGTGTTCATCATTTAAAATGGCTACTGGAGTACTGACTGGAAGGTTAATAACGTTCTTTGAACACCCAGGCAGCAGTTTCCTCAACCAAGACTTTAAAGACACTGCCTGGTGCCAATGATAAGGCTGTCTCTCTGTCTTCACTACTGGAGGAGTATTTCCAGTCATTACAAAGGCACAAAAGGTTATAAGTTACCTCACATAGTTCCTGAGGAAACATCTTCTGGCTCCATTACTGTTCGAAGTGTAGTTCAGAACAGAATCAGACTGAACTGAAAACTGGACTTAAATACAGACAGAACTAATGAGGCAGGAGGACAGGAAGGGAGCTGATTGGCTGGGGATGAGTAAAGGGTCACAGGAGGGACAAACAGAGCAAACAGACAACCAAAACCAGAAAACACAATGAGACCAGACAGGACAGTGACAGTATGTGTCAGTGGTTTCACCTCACACTCAAAAATATTTTTAACCACAATCAGTCAATTCCTTTCCTGTATGTAGACTTCTTACTCTTCAATATTTTAACAATGTCAAGAATTCCTTTTTCATCTGTTCACCTTATTAACAGGGATTATTTATTTATATTTATTACATTATTACATGTATTAGTTTTAATTTCCACATCATCTTTAGTGCTAGGCTTAATAATCTCATCAGCTAAATTAGGTCCAATATTAACCAAAAAAACATTAAATTGATCAGAAACTGAATCTTTTTCATTAATAGTTGTATTAATGTTTTGACACGAAACAAGTTGGATTTTCCAAGTCAATTTTTTAATCATATCAATCATTTTTTGTAATCCAGAAAATTAATTGTGTAACTGTTAATACAGATTTTCATATTTTCTTTTAGATCTTAGCAGCACAAAAGATGGCAACACCTACAGAGGTCCTCTTTGAGTGTTTGGAGGATTTAGGATCTGAGGACTTTGAATTATTCCAGTGGTACCTGTATCAGCGGGGGGTCCTTGAAGGTTTCAAATCAATCCCCAAGAGTCACCTGGAGAAAGCAAACAGAATTAAAACAGTGGATCTGATGTTCGAGAGCTACTCTATAAAGGCTATTAAAGTGACCAAAATTATTTTAGGGAAGATGAATCAGAATAATCTGCTGGAACATTTGTCACTCCTCCCAGAACCTAAAGGTAAGTCATGGAAAGGTGTTCGAGGTGTTTCTCCTCTCATCCAAAAGTCTTCTTTAGTTCTGACTGACTGTGCAAGATGCCGGGGGCGGCTGTCTAGTTTTATTTAGTCTGAAGCTCCCCTCAATGGAAACAAAAGCAGAATCAGTAACAATGGATAAACCATAAGTTCCTGCAATGGAAACCAAGTCTGGTATGATGTAGGTTCCTACAGGCAGTGAACAGACTGGATAGAAGCAGACTTATTTTTTCATGAAGTCTTTAATCTGTTTATAAAGACTGAGAGGGACTCTGCGTATTATAGTAACTCGTTCCTCCACCAGGGAACTACAGAAGAGTGAGTGACTCTGGACCCTGTTGTGGTGTTTGTACCAGGAGCCTTTCAGTCATAGTTACTTGTTTCTGAAAGTAATTTGTTACAATATTACTTTCTCTGTTCAGTAATACATTATGTTAATCACAAAAGTACAACTAGTCATTCTAAAATGAAGGAGGTAATGTTCCATAGCAGCTCACATTTATTGCAGTTCATTATAAATGCAGTGGAAAGCGATATGTTATAGCCTAATGACAGCGTAGGCCTGAAACAGTAAGTGTGAGAGACCGTCTTCTCCTTTTGGTTGGTTTACCCTATTATGTGATAACTTACATGCGCCAGTCAGGCAGTAGTCTAAGCCTGTGCTTAATACAATGTCATTTTGGCCTTTTAGGTCTATTGATAAAACTCTAATAACATCTGTACACTACAAACAGCTTAATGTAACAGGTGCAGTGCAGACTCAGCAGTACAATAACAATCACTGATATCACAACAGCTTTTACCTTCATTACCAACAGAACATTTTGGAACAGAATAGAACAATTATTTTTCAGTGAAGAGAGTTCCTACTGCTTCCCTACACATACACATCCCTACACTTAACTATTATGTTCTTGTCCATCTTGAATAAACTGAAAGTAATACCCATCTTGAAAATGTACAGTTTCCATCAGGAATGATATGGAGATCTATGTGAGTTAAGTGTGAATGTTGGATCATCAGGTTCAGAACAAGCCAACCAAGTTTCCATGTTGGAAAGGGCAATGCAGTTTCAAAGCCTCTTTTATTAAATATGATTTAATGATCTTTCTATAAAACTGAACTGAATAGATACCACACTTGTAAGAACATATTTTTATGATTTATATTTTCTATTTCTGTCAACTGTTGTTTATTCATTCAGAGGTTCTTGCTGAGGCAGAGGAGAGTGACAGACAGGGTGAGATGGCGAAAGAAAACACAGACTCGGAGGGAAGAGAGGAGCCCCCACTGACCTCTGGCCCAAGTGGACCTCCAGGTTACCACCTCCATACATTTAGTGTTGTATCTATATGTTAAACTGATCATGTAGAAATCACATTATAAAACCTTTTACAACATTTTTCTTCTTCACCTTGAAGTCTGACTCTGATTTTTTTTAGGTGATTCCCAAAGACATCAACAAACCCAACAGACAGACTCAGAGAAGAAGAGAGAGGATCCCCCACTGACCTCTGGTCCAAGTGGACCTCCAGGTATATCAACTCTCTCACGTCTTACACTAACCCTAACCCTAAACTGAGCTGAAAAGTAATACTCTTAAAACAATTCTAGTTTGTAGGTAATAATCTGTGTCTGTTGTTAGCATGTGGTAGTCAATGTACTGCTCACTCTCACGTATTTGATGATCTTCTTTTCCTCGCTATCAGTTGGTCGCACTCCAAGCAGCTTACAGACTTTGCTGGTTTGGAGACATAACTTTTACATGGTCTTTTACTGATCTGTAGTAGGACTCTGATATTCTTGTGTCCCAAAAGTTAAAGTTAAATTTTTGTTCCACTACAGCTGTTTTCTTAAGCAATAGCGTAAGCAGTAAAAGCTCTCTTTGGAATAATGTTCATGAAGTTATAAGATCGAAAGAAAAACACAAACCATGTACTGAGAAGAGAGATGAGGACAATAGATCCAAACTGCAGAGTGACTGACCTTGTATTTTATTAATTTAACATGTTGGATAAATTCGACATTTACTGATGTCTCAAGATATGGAGGAAAATATGTTCATATATGTATTCTTCAAATTGTCAACATATCTTATTTATTGTGTTCATACAGAAACTCCTGCTGCAAAGTGTCGACGTAAACTCAAGTCTAACCTGCAGGAGAAGTTCCAGTGTCTGTTTGAGGGGATCGCTAAAGCAGGAAACCCAACCCTTCTGAATCAGATCTACACACCGCTCTACATCACAGAGGGAGGGACTGCAGAGGTCAATGATGAACATGAGATCAGACAGATTGAAACAGCAACCAGGAAACAAGACAGACCAGAAACAACAATCAGACAAGAAGACATCTTTAAAGCCTCACCTGGAAGAGATAAACCAATCAGAACAGTGATGACAAAGGGAGTGGCTGGCATTGGGAAAACAGTCTTAACACAGAAGTTCACTCTGGACTGGGCTGAAGACAAAGCCAACCAGGACATAGACTTCACATTTCCATTCACTTTCAGAGAGCTGAATGTGCAGAAAGAGAAAAAGTACAGCTTGGTGGAACTTGTTCATCACTTCTTTACTGAAACCAAAGAAGCAGGAATCTGCAGGTTTGAAGAGTTCCAGGTTGTGTTCATCTTTGACGGTCTGGATGAGTGTCGACTTCCTCTGGACTTCCACAACACTGAGATCCTGACTGATGTTACAGAGTCCACCTCAGTGGATGTGCTGCTGACAAACCTCATCAGGGGGAAACTGCTTCCCTCTGCTCGCCTCTGGATAACCACACGACCTGCAGCAGCCAATCAGATCCTTCCTGAGTGTGTCAGCATGGTGACTGAGGTCAGAGGGTTCACTGACCCACAGAAGGAGGAGTACTTCAGGAAGAGATTCACAGATGAGGAGCAGGCCAGCACCATCATCTCCCACATCAAGACATCACGAAGCCTTCACATCATGTGCCACATCCCAGTCTTCTGCTGGATGACTGCTACAGTTCTGCAGTCCACCATGAAAAGCAGAGAGGGAGGAGAGCTGCCTAAGACCCTGACTCAGATGTACCTCCGCTTCGTGTTGCTTCAATCCAAAGTCAAAAACAACAAGTATGATGGAGGAGCTAAAAAATATTTACACTGGAGTCCAGAGAACAAGAAGATGATTGAGTCTCTGGGAAAACTGGCTTTTGAGCAGCTGCAGAAAGGCAACCTGATCTTCTATGAATCAGACCTGACAGAGTGTGGCATCGATATCAAAGCAGCCTCAGTGTGCTCAGGAGTGTTCACAGAGATCTTTAAAGAGGAGGACTGTGGGATGTTTCCGGTGTTCTGCTTCATCCATCTGAGTGTTCAGGAGTTTCTGGCTGCTCTTCATGTCCATCTGACATTCATCAAGTCTGGAGTCAATCTGCTGGCAGGAAACACAATCATATCCTGGTTCACTGAAATGCTTAGGAGCAAATCAACATGTTTCTACCAGAGTGCTGTGGACGAGGCCTTAAAGAGTCCAAATGGACACCTGGACTTGTTCCTCCGCTTCCTCCTGGGTCTTTCACTGCAGACCAATCAGACTCTCCTACGAGGTCTGATGACACAGACAGGAAGTAGCACATACGCCAATCAGGAAACAGTCGAGTACATCAAGAAGAAGATCAGTGAGAATGTGTCTGCAGAGAGAAGCATCAATCTGTTCCACTGTCTGAATGAACTGAATGATCGTTCTCTAGTGGAGGAGATCCAACAGTACCTGAGATCAGGAAGTCTCTCCACAGATAAACTGTCTCCTGCTCAGTGGTCAGCTCTGGTCTTCATCTTACTGTCATCAGAAGAAGATCTGGACGTGTTTGACCTGAAGAAATACTCTGCTTCAGAGGAGGCTCTTCTGATGCTGCTGCCAGTGATCAAAGCCTCCAAAAAAGCTCTGTAAGTACACAGATAGTTTGATTTATTCATCATTATTTAAATATTCTGCTACAACTACTTACTTGTTTTTTATATTTCCTCTGTTTATTTAACCTCTCAGAGAGAAGCTGTGTAACTCTTCAAATTTTAGAATTTTCCAGTTTGTCTTTTTTTGATTCACAAACATAAACTCTGACTGAGACAGAGAAACTGATCTTTGCTTTAATAACATGTAATGTAGATCATTACATACTTCAAGTTCATTTGTATATCACCTTAAACACTACATGGTTGATCCAAAGTGCTTCACACAAAGGAAGAACACACAAAAAACACAATTTTAAAAAAGGAATCTGAAATAAAAATACATGGTCATTATATATATATATATAGTGACAGTCAGATACAGTTAAAAGCTAGGTAGTAAAAGTAAGTGTTAAGGGTTTTCTTTAAAATGTCAATAGTGGAAGAGAGTTCCACAGCAGCAATGGAGAAGGGCCTGTCCCTAAAGCACTTAGTCCTGCATCTGTGGACAGACAGGAGTCGCTGGCCAGATGACCTAAGTTCTCTGCTAGTGTGGTATGAGACCAGGAGTTCTGTTAAATACAGAGGAGCAAGTCCAATCAAGGGCTTATAAACAATTTGTAGTAATTTAAAATCAATTCTGTAGTTAACAGGAAGCCAGTGTATGGCAGTGATGTGATCCCTCCTTTTTGAGACGGATAAACTGGACTGCGGCATTACAAAGTATAATGATTTACAGTAATCAAGACAGGATAATATAAAGGCATGAATGGCTTTCTCCAGGTCAGCAGTGCATACATATGTTTATCTTATATCTACATGTTTAGAATAGAACAGCAAAGATTTTAACCAGTTCTGGGAAGAGAATATATATCATCACCAAAAGTCCAGAATCAACATTTTAACAAAGATAATTTATTTTTTGTTTCATTATTGTATCTCCAGGCTGACTGACTGTAACCTCTCAGAGAGAAGCTGTGCAGCTCTGTCCTCAGTTCTCAGCTCCCAGTCCTCTAGTCTGAGAGATCTGGACCTGAGTAACAACAACCTGCAGGATTCAGGAGTGAAGCAGCTTTCTGCTGGACTGGAGAATCCACACTGTACACTGGAAACTCTCAGGTCAGTTCAAATCACAGTTTGTCTTTGGTATATTTTTCTAAATTATTAGGTTCAGTCTCTCGAATGTCCGGATTTCTGGTTCACAGAAGTTTTCCACCAGGGTTTTATTATTCACAGGAAAGAAAATGTTTGAATATTCCACTTTATCTTTCTTTGATTCAGCTTCATATTCATGGCGCACATACATGAGTACTAGCTGAGACAGAGAAACTAGTTTTTGCCTTGATATAATGGGATTTAGATCATCACATATCTGTTTATCATTGATCCTCATATTGAACTGTCATGTCTCCAATATGTTTAGAATAGAACAACGGAGATTTAAAGTAATGTTGAGAGGAGAATTTTTATCCAGTATCATAAAGAGTCCATAATCAACTTATTTATCAAAGTTAATTTATTGTGTTGTTCATGATTGTATCTCCAGGCTGACTGACTGTAACCTCTCAGAGAGAAGCTGTGCAGCTCTGTCCTCAGTTCTCAGCTCCCAGTCCTCTAGTCTGAGAGATCTGGACCTGAGTAACAACAACCTGCAGGATTCAGGAGTGAAGCAGCTTTCTGCTGGACTGGAGAGTCCACACTGTACACTGAAGACTCTCAGGTCAGGATCCATCAACCTGTTCAAGAGATTGAACAAACATTTAACATCTGAATGATTTCATAAAATATGAAATCTTTGTAGGGTTGTCTCTGCTGACATGATATGCTGGACAGAATTACTTTCTATGCATATTTGTATTGTTTAAATATTACTGATGATTTTACAGGTCCACAAATTAAATTTTAAATATGTAATATTTAGCAAATAAGTTCTATAAATTTACTCAAACATTCACCCTTTTCATTCTCTGGATGTTGTAACCGATACCCTCTACCGGTGTGGATACAGACCCGGAACATGGCTGTTCTGTAACCTCTGACCTAAGTTTTGAACAGGTCTCCTACTAACGGTACAGATGTTCCCTAAACACTTCTCATGCAGTCGATGGGTAGATGCTACAGTTTACCAACGATCCCTAAACATCTTCTCGGCTGCACAGAGAAGTTTGTAGTCTCCTTCAGTTACTGCAGCAGCTACTCAGACAGCTGTGAGGACAAACATGAGTTAGTTTAAAGAGTAAAATAAACGTTTTAATGTCAGATTTACAAAGGTTAAAGCGAGTGGAGCCGGCGTGTTGTCAGAAAGAGAAAACTGCTCAGCTGCAGTGCGGCTGTGCATTTCCCACCAAATTAACTTGGATTATCCTGCTGAGTTAGCCACCTGAGGCTAGCTGGTTAGCATGAAGCTTCAGTTCCACCATCATTTAATGCTGTGTTAGTTTACCTTGAAAGGTGCTGAAGCAAAAAGCCAGTCAGGATATAATGTTTGTGTCATGTGATGAGAATATAGCTGATGCTGCTAAGCTTGTTAGCCGCTAACCACTGTAGGCTTCATTGTAGCCTAAGCTAAGTGCTACATGCTAAGCTGCTGTTGTAGTCCTGGGAAAGCGCATTCATATATTATTTGTTCCGGTTTTTAATACATTTCTTTATTATTGTGTTGATTTAGTGGAGTTTTAAAAAAACCTGAAAAGTTGACACAGCACTGTGACAAAAGTGCGTCTTTATTCTTCCTTTTGGCAAAAGCTTCACTCTTCATAAACACATTAGAATGATTTGAACATTTGGATCACAATGACGAGGTAAAAACATGCTGCTGAATCTTCCCATCTGGCTGGATGCTCAACTTTCTGGAGCTCCCTGATTCACTTCATCTTTTAGTGAGTTAGTATGGAGACAGTTTGTTGTTGTATGTGACTGCACACAGCAGTACTCTCACACTGTGTGACATGTGTGTTGTTTTGTGTGTTTGCAGCCTGTCAGGATGTCTGATCACAGAGGAAGGCTGTGCTTCTCTGGCCTCAGCTCTGCGGGACAACCCCTCCCATCTGAGAGAGCTGGACCTGAGCTGCAATCATCCAGGAGACTCAGGAGAGAGGATCCTGTCTGCTGCACTGGAGGATCCACACTGGAGACTGGACACTCTCAGGTATGGACAGACAATGTGTGATAGAGGAGGAAGACTTTTTCTTCTTTCTAACTGAAGTTTCCTGCAAATGTTGAAAGTTAAACCTGATTAGATTCAATCAGGGTTTCAGAAGGATTGGGATAGTGGATTCAGATTGGATCAAAGTGTATGAAAGCCCAACCCCACATTAGAAGAGAATAATAAAACAGTAGACTAGAGCCATGTAACGTCCATGTTAGCATGCTGAAAGAGAACGTGCTGCTCTGACCCCCCTCCTCCTTTCAGCCTGCAGCCTGCTGGAGTCCGATGGTTGACACCAGGTCCTTGGAGGTGTAAGTCTGCTTTTATTTTTATTCTTTATTTTATTGTGAAAAACAAACAGGAAGCATAAAGTCAACATTCAGACTGACAACCAGAACAGAACAACAAAAACACCACAAAAAATAAAAGAACTCAATAAATAAAAACTCATAAAACATGAAATATCTGTGTGTTTGTGTGTGTGTGTGTGTGTGTGTGTGTGTCTGTATGTGTGTGTGTGTGTCTGTATGTGTGTGTGTGTGTGTGTGTGTGTGTGTGTGTGTGTGTGTGTGGGTGTCTGTCTGTGTGTGTTGTGTGTCTGTGTGTGTGTGTGTGTGTGTGTGTGTCTATGTCTCTGTGTGTGTGTGTGTGTGTGTGTGTGTGTGAGTGAGTCTCTGTGTGTATGTGTGTCTGTGTGTTTGTCTGTGTGTGTATGTGTGCCTGTGTTTGTGTGTCTGTGTCTCTGTGTGTGTGTCTGTGTGTGTATTTGTGTGTGTGTGTATTGTGTTTCTCTGTGTGTATTGTGTGTGTGTGTGTGTGTGTGTGTGTGTGTGTCTGTATATGTGTGTCTGTGTGTGTATTTGTGTGTGTGTGTGTGTATTGTGTTTCTCTGTGTGTGTGTGTGTGTGTCTCTCTCTCTGTGTGTGTGTATTGTGTGCCTGTGTGTGTCTCCGTATATGTGTGTCTGTGTGTGTGTGTATTGTGTGTCTCTGTGTGTATTGTGTGTGTGTGTGTGTCTGTGTGTGTGTGTGTGTGTGTTTGTCTGTGTGTGTGTGTCTGTGTCTCTGTGTGTGTGTCTGTGTATGTGTGTGTGTGTGTCTGTATTGTGTGTCTCTGTATGTGTGTGTGTGTGTATTGTGTATTGTGTGTGTTTGTGTGTCTGTGTGTGGCTCTGTGTGTGTGTGTCTGTGTTTGTGTGTGTGTGTGTGTGTGTGTGTGTGTGTGTGTGTCAGTCCTACTGAGGATGATGATGATGTCATCATCAAACAGATGATCGATCAATAACCAGATGTCAGTCGGCCATCTTGGACAGTACATAACTGTCCAAGATGGCCGACTGACATCTGGTTAGAAACAGATGATCAATAACTGATCAATAACTGATCAGCTGTATTGTGTCTCGTTCTCTCCATCAGATTTCTGTGAACTGGAACTGGATCCAAACACAATGAACAGAAAACTCAAACTGTCTGATAACAAAAGGAAGGTGACACTTGTGGAGGAGGTTCAGTCACATCCTGATCATCCAGACAGATTTGATTACTGGCCTCAGCTGCTGTGTAGAAATGTTCTGACTGGTCGCTGTTACTGGGAGGTCGAGTGGAGCGGAAAGGTTGATGTATCAGTGAGTTACAGAAGAATCAGCAGGAAAGGAAACAGTGATGACTGTTTGTTTGGAATGAACGATCAGTCCTGGAGACTGATCTGCTCTGATGGTGGTTACTCTGTCTGTTACTCTGTCTGGCACAATAAGACAGAAACACGCATCTCCGCCTCCCCCTCCTCCTCCTCCTCTGTCTCTAACAGAGTAGCAGTGTATGTGGACTGTCCTGCTGGCACTGTTTCCTTCTACAGAGTCTCCTCTGACACACTGATCCACCTCCACACCTTCAACACCACATTCACTGAACCTCTGTATGCTGGGTTTGGGGTCTACTGGTCTGATTCCTCGTTGTCTCTGTGTGGTTTGTAGGAAGGAGAGTCTCCTCCTGTCAGAGAAACGTTCTCATGTTATTTAGTACCAACCTGATCTCTCACTGGTTGTAAATAGAGTTTGTAAAGCCAACATGGTTTCCACATGACTGACAGTTAGTTAGTCAGTCACATATATCCACATTTAAAAAGCTGTAAAACAGAAGCTGATTTTCTCAGAGCAGATATCTCAGTCTGTTAGAGGACTGTTTGGAGGTTGGGAGGTCGTGGCTTTGATCCTTATGAGTCTCAGTCAATGTTCAAGTCCAACACCCAAAGTGAAACTCAGAAGCTCTCAGAGAGAAAACCACCAGCGGCTCAAAGTTTACTGAAACGTCAAGTTGTGAGCGAGCTTTTTAAACATGTTGGAAGAGTTTAGCCACTAACTATAACACACATAATGACAGGAAGTATCTGCTGGCCTATAGAGGAACTTTGTTCTTTCTCCTCTTATTTGCTTTTTTAGCTTCTTGTTCAATGACTTGTTTTTTTAATCATATAGTGGATTCAGAAACCAACATGTTTTTATGTGTCTCTACTGGATGTGCATGTACAGCTGTCAATCAACATGATGATTCATCCATTCATCCATTCATAGTTTTGTCTCTAAAATGTCAGAAAATAGTCAAAATATTGTGATTTTTAATCATTCAGTATTTTTAGCTGCTAACATTCAGTATCAGCAGCAGATGACTTTAATGTCTTGGATGAAAAGACAGAAAGGAGAAGTGAGTCGGCTTATTCAGTAGAAACGCTGACTGAGCTAACGGACACTTTAGCTTTATCAACTGGTCCCAAGTCTGCGTCCCCAAAAGTAGCCTAAGCCTGAACACACACACACACTCAACACACTCCACAAGATGGCTGCCGAAGTGGTTGCTGTGATTTCACTCTCCACAAACGATTACGAACTTTAAGGTAATCTCAAGAAAATGAAATACAACGATAAGCTTATGTCGACTATTCTTTATACACTGTCTTTTTGCTTTGCACAAACTAAAGAAAATATCATGAAGGAAAAAGCAGAAAGAAAGACAGATACAGGCCGAGCTCAACACAAGCAATACAAAATATATAGAAATAAGTTGACAGTTATATTGAGACAAGCTAAAAGAGATTATTATAATAAAAGGCTATTAGAAAATAAAAATGATATTAAAAGTATCTGGAAAATTCTGAAGGAAGTAATTGCCAATAATCCAGAGCACACAAGTAAACTTAGTAGCTTTTACATTAATGACAGCAAGGTGGTCCTAAAAAACCTGAAAGAAGTGGTGAATGAATTTAAGTCCTGTTTTGTAAATGTTGGGCTGAATCTTACAAAAACTATTAAACAACATAATAATGGACAAGCAGAAGGTGGCTGGGATGGGGAAAGTAAAGTACTGCAATCTATTTTTGTTGGAGAAGTGAATGAGACTGAAATAATTTGTATTGTGACAATTTAAAAATAAGACTTCAACAGACAGTGATGGGATTGACATGATCATTATTTAAAAAACCATTGACTGTATAATTAAACCTTTAACTTACATTTTGAATCTTTCCTTTTGTACTGGTATTTTGCCAGATAGAATGAATATTGCTAAAAGTTATGCCACTCTTTAAAGCAGGAGATAAACACAGTTTCACTAATTATAGACCATTATTGTCACAGTTTTCTAAAGTGTTGGAGAAACTGTTAAAGTCAATCTGGTTTCCGTAAAAATCGGTCCACAAGTTATGCTTTAATGAAATGAATAGACGAAATGACCACAGCAATAGGAAGCAAGAAACATTGATTTTAAAAAAGCGTTTGACACCATTGATCATAAAATTCTTATTTCAAAATGATATTCATATGAGGTGAGGGGCGTGGTTTTAAACTGGGTACAAAGCTATTTAGATAATAGAAAACAATATGTGCACTTTTCTGGTAATTATATCAGATTTATATGAACATTGATTGTGGAGTCCCCCAGGGTTCAGTCTTGGGGCCTAAACTTTTTAATTTATATGTTAACGAATGTGAAGTGTCAAAATTACTTCAGTCTGTGTTTGACTTTTTTTTTTGTTCAGGTGATGATTTTAAAAAGTCTTGCAAAAGGTAAAGAAAAGGAAATGGTGAAATTGAAAAAAATGGTTTGATGAAATTAAGTTGTCTCTAAATTTTGAACAAAAGTAAGTTTATGATTTTTGGCCATCAAAGAAGGGAGGCGAATATATCACTTCCTTTAGAAGGAGTTTCAATGGATAGAGTCAGAATTTAGGTTCTTAGGTGGAATCATTGATGATACATTGACATGGAAAGCTCATATAGCTCAGGTAAAATCAAAAGTGTGTCAGAATATTTTAGTTCTGAATAAGGCTAAGTACGTGTGTTCTGTTTTAGTTGTAAAAAAGCATTTAATCTATTTTATTTCATTGTGTGTAGATTCAAAGGGTACAACAGTGCCACCTACTGACGCTTTTTGGTAGTGTGTTAATTTGTAAGAAAAAACTTTATTCATCATGTGTGACATGGCAGAGAAAAGACATGTGGCAGAGCATGTGCTAGCATTCTTGCTTACATCTGTTTGAGGTTGCATCGTTGGTATGTATGGTTGTTATGTTAGTATTCATATGCTTTTACTTGCATCTTATCACTCCTGTGTCAAATTAATCATTGTTTGGTCTTTGGAGATGTTTTATTTTGCACTTTGGAAAGTATAAGTGGCTTTTTATTTGTAAATTCATGCAAGTGTAGGTAATATTTCATTTTGCTTATTTTCATATTTTTAGAGATGTAACGTACATTTTTTGATTGTATTGTGTGTTTTCCTTTTTAGTTTCACCCTCCACTTCTGACAATAAACCTGTTAAAGATGCAACAGAGTCGTGTTTGGACAGAATAACGTGTTATATTATAAAGCAATGAAGTGAGAGTTATTTATAATGTGGCTTATAGAGAACACACCAGCAGGTTATTTATTGAATGAAGATGATTGAAACTTGATGATTTGGTGAAACTACAGACACTCACAGTCATGTTCAGGGCAGGATGTAAAGTATTACCAGAGAATTTGTGTATTTTTAGTTCTAATAATGAAGATCAAAGCAGGACATTTAATTTTAAGCACCAATTTGCACAAACAACTTTAAAGCAGATGTGTATTTCTGTTTCTGGCGTTAAGCTGTGGAATTCCTTAAAGATGGATTTAAAGGGTTGCTTGAATATATTTCAGTTTAAAGAAAGAATGTTTGCATTGTATGAACTAGATAGGATTTATATTGTGTGTAAAGTGTTGAGACAGATCATTTATTTCTTTCTCTTGTGATGGTAATGTTGTATTGAGTAACTGTAATTAGGCAGACCATCTGTTTCTATTGTTTAAATAAGAGTTTCTTCTTCCTGCTCCTTTTCCGTCATGGAATATGATTCAGATGATAGTTGTGTTTTTTTTTCTTTCATGTTTGTTTGTTTGTATGATTTGAAAATTGCCATGATCGGAACAAATAAATAAATAAATAAATAATGAGACTTCCTGTTTGTTTCCACATTCACGCTCAAAGATTAAGTTTTTATTTTATATGATTCATTTTATTATGAGTCAGACGACGTTTGTGCGTCATGTTCTCTACTAATGTGACAACAACATAAAGAGAAAAAACTATTTACATGTTTATTGGTGTTTAATTGACTGAATGTGAATGAAAGTGAAGCTTCCTCTCAAAGTGAGTCAGTGAATGTAAATGCTCCTCCATGCATCATGTGTGCTGCTCTTCACTTCACTGCAGCTTCATGTCGCCATCTAGTGGACTGATAGTAGAAGTGCAGCAGCTGGTGGCAGCTTTCTCTGTCTCACTATTATTACATCATCAATAAGTTAGGGCTGGCTGATGTGGCCTGAAAAATAAATGTGGATTTCTTTCAAGCTTTGTGTCAATCATGATTTGATGGATTTGAAACGTTGCATATTTTTCAGTGAAGCGAGTTTAATAGAAGAGCTGCAGCAGCTGCACACTGTCATCAGTCTACATCAAATACAGTTTATCCCTCACAGCTGCTGACTGCTACTCTCTCCGGGTCTCAGCAGCTATCAATCCGCAGTATTTCTATTTGTGACGGAGCTGTTTCTAACTCACGACAAGCTCAACAGAGCAGATCGCACTAGACAGGAAGTCAGACACAGAATCGGCATAATAAAACTTCCGTCTTTCAAAATAAAACAACCCGTGCAGCCTCCCGATCGTATTTCAGCAACAAACAGGAATAAAACAGTCAGATAAAGACTCCATCTAGCTACGTAGCTACTGACACATGACATCAGCACAAACATCAAAGAAAATTATCAAATCAACCAAAATTGAGCAAGTTAACAAAATCGGGCCGTTTAGTTGTGCTGCTACTAAAGTAATTACGGTAGACTAAAGGCACTCGTTCGGATTTGATTGGGCTGCCGTAATTACTCTATTAACAGTGCAACTTCATTTTAAAGGCAGATTTCTCTCCCAGAGCTCCGCTGCTGTAACGCTCCCGGTATGAGTTGACACCGGGCAGAGGACGGAGCTAAACCGTAGCGCTGACGGACCCGGTGGAAACCCCCAGCTAGTATCAGATGCTTCAGCTGAGTAGATCATGTTCATCCAGTTTGAGTTGAATAATCAGTTTGAGCGCAGAAAGCTCAGAAAAGTGTGCTCACTGATGTATCTGCTGTTTGTGTTTCTGATATCTGCTGACTGGCAGCACTTCAGCTCTCTGTAACCAGAGAAGACACATCGTCAACTAACACAAAGCCACAACACAGATCAGCCTGCACACTCATTTTCCATCATTGACCCACACACAAATGATTAATGATCAGTGTTTGTAGGATTTGAAGCTTTGTTGACTTTGTCTCCATCTGGTGGCAGGATGAAGAATGACAGTGACAGCATCCGTGTGTTGTTGAATAATTGCTGAAATAGCTTCACTCTGCTTCTCTGTCCCTCTTTGTGTATTTTGAGAGACCTTTCATTTGAGAAGCCTTTTTTTAATCTGTGGATTGATTTTGTGAAGTACATCACTCTGACTGTGTTTCAGTTAAACATTAACTCATAAAATTATAAAAGCAGCTCCTTATATCAGATCCTTAAACACAATCTGGACTTCAGTCTGGTCTTTGATACTCAGGTTGTTTATGAAAGATTACAATTCATGTTTATTGAAGTCAAAGTTCATCATTAATGATTTTTATCAGTTATTTTATAACACAATGAACTCAGTGATCTGTCAGTTAAAGGTCTAAAATCTCATGAATGTAAATGTAACGTTCAGCTTCTCTTCACATGAACGTCATGATGATTCTTTTTTCTTTTTAAAGATTTTGTTGGCATAGACGCCTTTATTTAGCAGTAGACCGACAGGAAACATGATTATTTGTTCTAACAGCACACAATTAAACACTGAGAAACCATCAATACAACAATAAATATAGAAAAACATCCATAAACTGTGGTCACGTATTGAGTCTTCCTTCCTGTCCCGCCTCCTCTACAGGTGGAGCTCTGACTTATCAGGAAACAGCTCACCTGTGAAGAAAACACTTAGTGACAGCCGTCGATCAGTTTGGACTGTTAACTGTAAGTTTGCTTTGTTTTGTTTTTTATTTCATCATAAAGTTTGAAGAACTTTCATGTTGGAGGATAAATCTACATGTTGTTAAATGATTGATTTACTGGAATCAAACATGATTAATGAACATTTGATGATTATGTTTCTCACATCTATCATCTTTGATACTACTTTGTTGAAGTCAAAGTTAATCAGTAATCATTGTGAGGGAGAAGTAGCTTCCCTGCTAAACTATGTACTGGATGTAGTGTTGAAGAGCCTGCTGCAGGTGATCCATCAGATCCACACTGATGTCTTTTAGTTTGAGTATTTATTCACACCACCACATCCACAACCTCATAGCCTACAGTCTGATGACCAACTTCCTGAACAGAAGAAGACTCTCATCACTTCATCACTGATTTCTGCTCTTTGTTAAAGACTCAATGCCACAAAGTTCATCCAGCAGTAAATCCTCAGAATAACAGCTGGCTGCCTTTAAATCAGAGTCTACATGTAGAAACACACTTTTGATTTCCTGATGAGTTTTTCTGTCAGACTGCAGAATAATAATGAACCTGTGTGTGTGTCTTCATCAGGTGCTGCAGGTTACCAACATTTAAAGGTATCAACACTTCACATTACAGTTGATACTGTTTGATCCTCACTGTTCAATCTGACTGTGTTTCAATTAAACATTAACTCATAAAACTATAAAAGCAGCTCCTTATATCAGATCCTGACACGTAAACTCAGGTTGTTTATGAAAGATTATAATTAATGTTTATTGCGGTCAAAGTTCATCATTAATGATTTATTAATGATTTATCAGACACACACAATGATCTGTCAGTTAAAGGTCTAAAATCTCATGAATGTAAATGTAACGTTCAGCTTCTCTTCACATGAACGTCATGATGATTCTTTTTAAAGATTTTGTTGGCATAGACGCCTTTATTTAGCAGTAGACCGACAGGAACAATATAAAACTGTTGTCTGCATGTAATTTGGTGGAATTTCACAAGAGGGGACAATATAATTCATGTAAATTGAGAACAATATTGGACCTAACTCAAAATATTTATAAAATCAGAGTGAACATCATACATTAGAGAGGTAGATTTTAAACGATAGACAACTGACAGAATCAAAGTGATACAGGCTTTTTTTTGTAATAGAATTGATTGATCAACAGTATCAAATGCCTTAGACAGGTCTGTAAACAGAGCAGCACAAGATAATTTGCTATCTAGGACAAGTGCAATGTCATTTAAAACCAGGGAGGTTGCAGATATGACGCTATGCATTGGCCTAAAACCAGACTGAAAGGTGTGAGTACAGAGAACAAAGAGAGAGAAGACCTGAGCTGATTATTAACTAATGATTCCAGGATTTTAGCAAAGCAGCACAGTGTGGAAATAGGGCAGTAATTATTAACTATAATTATTAACTATAGATTCATCACCACCTAGGGGAAGGACAGATGCTGTTTTCCAGACTATGGCGATGATTCCAGAGATAGTCTGGTTGAAAATATGAGTTATACATTCTGTAATCAATGGTGATGACAATTTAAGAAAAAAGGCCTGCAATTTATCTGCTCCAGTTGATTTCCTTGAATCAATACCAGGAATAATGTAATGTCATTATTTCTCCAACTGGACACTTCTAATATTAATAATAAATAATAATAATAACTTTATTTTGTATAGCGCCTTTCATAAAACCCAAGGTCGCTTGACAATAACAAGAATTATTGTGACTTCAGGCTGTGATCCAAATATTCCAAAGATCTTAAAAGCTGCATCGAGCCAAACTAACAGCAGAGTGACTTGCTTCCTTCAGTCATTTCTGACTCATCAGATTTTTACATCTCACTTCTGCATTGCAAATAAAGAAATTCCACAAAATGTTAATTTAACCATCATTTTGGATGATGAAACTTTTCTCATCAGATAAATCCTCCAGTCAGGCACCATCTGCACCGTAGATTATTAGACTTGTTTCCAGGTAACTGCTCTTCATTTGTCTCAGTAAAGTATTCAGTCTGTTTTTCAGCTCAAAATGACCAAAAATGATTCTGAACAGTGAATTAAAAGAAATTAAAGACGCTCCAACTCATAAACTCATAAACTCAGGCGACTCCAGTTTCTAGCATCTTAAACCTGAATTTCTGACAGTTCCTTTCTTAAATGAATCCAAACAGGCTTAAATCTGATTTTTAAAACTAGTTTTAAGGTTTGATGATTTTTGATAGTTGACAAATTGAGATGCCAGTTTAAATAAAAGTTCCTCAGACTAATGTTCACTTTTTTATCATCCTCTTATTGTTTTACTCAGGCAGAGGAAGTTCAGGGGCACATCATGAAGAAACAAAGAACAGGTGTGTAATGGAAGAGGAAAACAAGAACACAGACAACTAGACCAGCAACCCGGCCAAAGAGAAGAAATGGCCTCATCCAGCGAGGAGCCCAACAGCTCCAACATACAGGTCAGTGTGCTCCAATCTATCAATAAACATCTGGATGGTGCTTCCACCAGGAGATTAACGTCACTGTGTGCTGAGCTCCACACGTAGACTACTTTGTGTTCACATTTTGTTTTAACTCATGGGTGTAGATTTGGGTTTGGAAGATGTTACTGGATTGTCCAAACGTCACAAAACTAAAATGATTTGATAGACATTGTTCATTTTTTAAAAACTTTGTGACTATTTCACAAAGTGCCATAAGACTGGGTTGGTGTGTGTGTGTATGTGTGTCTATGACAGAGAAAAGTGACATAGAGCGTGTACACATACAGAATTATTTACACCATCAGATAATAAAATATCTCTACTAAAGTTAAAACCAAACCTTCAACGTTGCTTTAACTACTGTTATAAATGATTATGTGATGTTTCTAACTAGTCAGATGTGTAAAAGTCAAATATAACATCTTACCTTTCTGACCATTTATCATTTTAATCATTGACTTCAGATCAGAAAGGAAAAAAGACGTTATTACCGCTCTCTAAGCAGCTCTGTCTTCACACTTTAAACACTACACGCTGCTGATTTTACAGGACTTTCAGGTTGTTTCTGAGTCTACAAAGTCAAACATCAAACATGACAAAACATCCATCCTGCACAATAACATAACATACTTCAACAAGTCCAAATGATGCACCGCATCATCTCTATTTTTGCTGTGTTAGCACCACCTGCTGGATGTTTGTTAAACTCCAACAAATACCATCTGATGCATTCAGTTTAGCAATTATACACAAACATGCTGTATATTTAGCTTTCAGGTAATTGACACAAAGCAGATTATTAATGGCACAACTATAAAGAGAAGTGTTCATCATTTAAAATGTAAATCTTTCAGATCAAAGACAACTGACTAAAGCAAATGATGGAGGAGATTTATTCACGTAATTTAACATCAAGAGACCAATAACACATGAAATAATGATGGTCCAGCTGTTCCTCTCAGAAATGTTATGAAACCATTTGTGGCAGTTGTTGTTTTCCTACAGAAAACATGCTGTAGTTCTTCTGAGAACCAATGACGTCACTGCTTCTCAGAGATTAACCTGAAAGTCATTGTTTTTCATGGATTTTAACATTTATCAACTATAATATACTGTAATTTAATTAATTTAGTCCATAAAACTTTTTAAAACTGTATTTTTAGTTTATTACATGTAATTTTGTCTTATGGTTAATTGCTGCAAATTGATCGTATCTGTCTGGAACCTTTGCTGTCAGACTTTTTATCGTTCTTTTACGGATTGTTTTTCATTTTGTTAAACTTGGGAGTCATCCTGGACTTGACACTTTCATTCAGGAAACACATCAAAAAAGTGTCCAACTCTGTCAAATACAACCTGGCAAATTTCAGTCAGATCAGGAACTCATTAACCAACAGTACAGCTTTGATGTTTTTACATTGTATGATCCTCTCACATATAGACTACTGCTTAACGAGCTGGTCACTGGCATGTACGACAGCACTTAAACCGATAGAATCTCTCTATAAAAAAGCCCTGAAGACTCTGGATAAAAAACCCTTATCCTTCCATATCTGCAATACCCTTAATAAACATATTTTTTTAAGTTTCCATAATTTCAAAACTTTTAGATTTGCTTGTTTTGTGTATAAATGTCTCCATGGTCTTGCTCCACCACCACTGAATGAGTTCATAAGGAAAAGGACTATGGGAGGTTTGAGCACCAGGGCATGTGATAGAGGAGACTGTGAGATTCCCCACAGGCGCACCACGTATGGGAGGAATGTGTTGTCTGTTGTGGGTGGGGGGACATCTGGAATAGTCTTCCCTCCACAATAAGGGAATGCCCTACATACTCTTCTTTTAAAGGACAACTAAAACATTGGCTCAAATCTAATCAAAAATGCGACCACTAACTGGACTTGACACTGGCTGAACTGTTTATTACATTGCTGTATCCTGTCTGGATCTGATATCCTTTTGATTGTGTATTGTATTGCGTGTGTTCTATCTTATCTATTTATTTGCTGTCTCTTCTATTTGTATTCTTTTTAATTATTCACTAGGGACTACAGACGCAAATTAGCAGCTTTGCAATAATCCAGCATGTTTACAGAGATGTTTAAATATCAATCATCATCAATATGCACTGTCCCTATCCAAAAATAAAGTATTTATTATTATTTATTATTTATTTTTAATAATATCAATCAATACTTCAGTTTTTGTACTCCAGAAAATTCATTGTGTTATTGTTAATCAAATACAGATGTTTGTCATTCTTTTTAGGTCTCAGCATCAAAGATGGCAACGCTTAAAAAGACCCTCTTTAAGTGTTTAGAGGATTTGAAATCTGAGGAATTTGATAAATTCAAGTGGAACCTGACGCTGGAGGACAG
The DNA here is from genome assembly GCF_027409825.1 of Scomber japonicus. Taxonomy (NCBI): domain Eukaryota; kingdom Metazoa; phylum Chordata; class Actinopteri; order Scombriformes; family Scombridae; genus Scomber; species Scomber japonicus. Next base: position 1,004,780 of record NC_070598.1, on the reverse strand, counting down.
CCTCCCAAAGTGTGAACTGGAAGAAGCCAACAGAAATACAACAGTGGATCTGATGGTCCAGAAATATTGTAAAGACGCCATTAAAGTGACCAGAAATATTTTGAAGGAAATCAATCGTAATGATCTAGTGGAACGTTTGTCACTCCTCCCAGAACCTGAAGGTAAGTTATGGAAAGATTGAAATGTTACAAAGATATTTAGAAGTGCTCAGCTGATGGTCGGTAGACTTGTTTTGTGGCGCTTTCCCATTATACAGTTCTAGCACTACTCGACTAGTTTGGTACCAGGTCATTTTCCATTACTTCATAGTTCCTCCTCAACGTGGGCGGGGTTGTCATAGCACGGCTGCGCAAAACTGCTGTGACTTCCTTTTAGTATGCGAGTATCGCGACACAAACACATAAACAATGGAGGACATGGAGGCGATGGTGTACTTGCTGCTGTATGTGGCTTTCTGTCACACACACTTTCTTCCTTCCCCTCCTTCCTTTCCTTTCCTTCCTTCCTTTCTTTCCTGCTGCTGTATGTGGCTTTCTCTCACACACACTTCCTTCCTTCCCCTCCTTCCTTTCCTTTCCTTCATTCCTTCCTTCCTTCCTCCTGCTGTATGTGTCTTTCTGTCACACACACTTCCTTCTTTTCCTTCCTTCCCCTCCTTCCTTTCCTTCCTTCCTTCCTTCCTACACAAAGCAAGAGAAGAGAAACCAATCTCTGTAACGCTGTTGTTGGTATTTAAAAATGCCGACTTAGGTTCTTGTGTGGGACGGCTCATGACTCTTCCAGTGACTCTCTGACCAATCAGAGGCCGGCAGTCTGATGATGTCACATTTAGTATCAGCTCGGCTCGCTTGGAACCTCAGCAGAGCAGATACTAAAACAAGCAGATTTAATCTCAGTTGATGGTCGCTAGACTTGTTTTAGATTCTTTGAGGTGTTTCTCCTCTCATCCAAAAGTCTTCTTTAGTTCTGACTGACTGTGCAAGATGCCGGGGGCGGCTGTCTAGTTTTATTTAGTGTGAAGCTCCCCACAATGGAAACAAAAGCAGAATCAGTAACAATGGATAAACCATAAGTTCCTGTAATGGAAACCAACTCTGGTATGCTGTAGGTTCCTACAGGCAGTGAACAGACTGGATAGAAGCAGAATTATTTATTCATGAAGTCTTTAATCTGTTTATAAAGACTGAGAGGGACTCTGCGTATTAGAGGAACTCGTTCCACCACCAGGGAACTACAGAATAGTGAGTGACTCTGGACCCTGCTGTGGTGTTTGTACCAGGAGCCTTTCAGTCGTAGTTACTTGTTTCTGAAAGTAATTTGTTACTTTACAATATTACTTTCTCTGTTCAGTAATGCATTATGTTAATCACAAAAGTACAACTAGTCATTCTAAAATGAAGGAGGTAATGTTCCATAGCAGCTCACATTTATTGCAGTTCATTATAAATGCAGTGGAAAGCGATATGTTATAGCCTAATGACAGTGTAGGCCTGAAACAGTAAGTGTGAGAGACTGTCTTCTCCTTTTGGTTGGTTTACCCTATTATGTGATAACTTACACATGCCAGTCAGGCAGTAGCCGAAGCCTGTGCTTAATACAATGTCATTTTGGCCTTTTAGGTCTATTGATAAAACTCTAATAACATCTGTACACTACAAACTGCTTAATGTAACAGGTGCAGTGCAGACTCAGCAGTACAATAACAATCACTGATATCACAACAGCTTTTACCTTCATTACCAACAGAACATTTTGGAACAGAATAGAACAATTATTTTTCAGTGAAGAGAGTTCCTACTGCTTCTCTACACATACACATCCCTACACTTAACTATTATGTTCTTGTCCATCTTGAATAAACTGAAAGTAATACCCATCTTGAAAATGTACAGTTTGCAGCAGGAATGATATGGAGATCTGTGTGAGTTTAAGTGTGAATGTTGGATCATTGGGTTCAGAACAAGCCAACCAAGTTTCCATGTTGGAAAGGGCAATACAGTTTCAAAGTCTCTGTTATTGAATATGATTTAATGATCTTTCCATAAAACTGTTAAACTACAATGAACTGAATAGATACCACACTTGTAAGAACATATTTTTATGATTTATATTTTCTATTTCTGTCAATTGTTGTTTGTTCATTCAGAGGTTCTTGCTGAGGCAGAGGAGAGTGATAGACGGGGTGAGATGGAGAAAGAAAACACAGACTCGGAGGGAAGAGAGGATCCCCCACTGACCTCTGGCCCAAGTGGACCTCCAGGTTACCATCTCCATACATTTAGTGTGTTGTATCTATATGTTAAACTGATCATGTAGAAATCAACAGTACATCAAACAATATAAATCAGGTGACATTTAGTGCAAAGATAATGAAAATTGCATAGTTATTGAGAGACAGAGTATGCCACACTGAATAGAAGTGAATATGTACTCTTCAAATTGTCAACATATCTTATTTATTGTGTTCATACAGAAACTCCTGCTGCAAAGTGTCGACGTAAACTCAAGTCTAACCTGCAGGAGAAGTTCCAGTGTCTGTTTGAGGGGATCGCTAAAGCAGGAAACCCAACCCTTCTGAATGAGATCTACACACCGCTCTACATCACACAGGGAGGGACTGCAGAGGTCAATGATGAACATGAGGTCAGACAGATTGAAACAGCATCCAGGAAACAAGACAGACCAGAAACAACAATCAGACAAGAAGACATCTTTAAAGCCTCACCTGGAAGAGATAAACCAATCAGAACATTGATGACAAAGGGAGTGGCTGGCATTGGAAAAACAGTCTTAACACAGAAGTTCAGTCTGGACTGGGCTGAAGACAAAGCCAACCAGGACATACACTTCACATTTCCATTCACTTTCAGAGAGCTGAATGTGCAGAAAGAGAAAAAGTACAGCTTGGTGGAACTTGTTCATTACTTCTTTACTGAAACCAAAGAAGCAGGAATCTGCAGGTTTGAAGAGTTCCAGGTTGTGTTCATCTTTGACGGTCTGGATGAGTGTCGACTTCCTCTGGACTTCCACAACACTGAGATCCTGACTGATGTTACAGAGTCCACCTCAGTGGATGTGCTGCTGACAAACCTCATCAGGGGGAAACTGCTTCCCTCTGCTCGCCTCTGGATAACCACACGACCTGCAGCAGCCAATCAGATCCCTCCTGAGTGTGTCGGCATGGTGACAGAGGTCAGAGGGTTCACTGACCCACAGAAGGAGGAGTACTTCAGGAAGAGAATCAGAGATGAGGAGCAGGCCAGCACCATCATCTCCCACATCAAGACATCCCGAAGCCTCCACATCATGTGCCACATCCCAGTCTTCTGCTGGATGACTGCTACAGTTCTGGAGGATGTGAAGAGCAGTAAGATTGGAGAGCTGCCCAAGACCCTGACTCAGATGTACCTCCGCTTCGTATTGCTTCAATCCAAAGTCAAAAACATCAAGTATGATGGAGGAGCTAAAAAAGATTTACACTGGAGTCCAGAGAGCAGGGATATGATTGAGTCTCTGGGAAAACTGGCTTTTGAGCAGCTGCAGAAAGGCAACCTGATCTTCTATGAATCAGACCTGACAGAGTGTGGCATCGATATCAGAGAAGCCTCAGTGTGCTCAGGAGTGTTCACAGAGATCTTTAAAAAGGAGGACTGTGGGCTATTGCAGGTGTTCTGCTTCGTCCATCTGAGTGTTCAGGAGTTTCTGGCTGCTCTTCATGTCCATCTGACATTCATCAAATCTGGAGTCAATCTGCTGGCAGGAAACACAATAATATCTTGTTTCACTGGAATGTTTAGAAGCAAATCAACCCGTTTCTACCAGAGTGCTGTGGACGAGGCCTTAAAGAGTCCAAATGGACACCTGGACTTGTTCCTCCGCTTCCTCCTGGGTCTTTCACTGCAGACCAATCAGCCTCTCCTACGAGGTCTGCTGACACAAACAGGAAGTAGCTCACAGGCCAATCAGAAAACAGTCAAGTATATCAAGAAGAATATCAATGAGAAGCTGTCTGCAGAGAGAAGCATCAATCTGTTCCACTGTCTGAATGAACTGAACGATCGTTCTCTAGTGGAGGAGATCCAACAGTCCCTGAGATCAGGAAGTCTGTCCACAGATAAACTGTCTCCTGCTCAGTGGTCAGCTCTGGTCTTCATCTTACTGTCATCACAAAAAGATCTGGACGTGTTTGACCTGAAGAAATACTCTGCTTCAGAGGAGGTTCTTCTGAGGTTGCTGCCAGTGGTCAAAGCCTCCAACAAAGCTCTGTAAGTACACAGATAGTTTGATTCATTCATCATTATTTAAATATTCTGCTGGAAAAAAACAACTACTTCCTTGTTTTTTATATTTCCTCTGTTTGTTTAACCTCTCAGAGAGAAGCTGTGTAAATCTTCAAATTTTAGAATTTTCTAGTTTATCTTTTTTTGATTCACAAACGTAAACTCTGACTGAGACAGAGAAACTGATCCTTGCTTTAATATCATGTAATGTAGATCATTACAGACTTCAACTTCATTTATATAGCACCTTAAACACTACATGGTTGATTCAAAGTGCTTCACACAAAGGAAGAACACACAAAAAATAGAAAACACAATTTTAAAAAAGGAATCCGAAATAAAAATACATTGTCATTAAATATATAGTGACAGGTAGTAAAAGTAAGTTTTAAGGGTTTTCTTGAAAATGTCAATAGTGGGGGAGGAAGAGAGTTCCACATTTTGGGGGCAGCAATGGAGAAGGGCCTGTCCCTAAAGCACTTAGTCCTGCATCTGTGGACAGACAGGAGTCGCTGGCCAGATGACCTAAGTTCTCTGCTAGTGTGGTATGGGACCAGGAGTTCTGTTAAATACAGAGGAGCAAGTCCATTCAAGGCCTTATAAACAATTGTTCGTGATTTAAAATCAAATCTGTACTTAACAGGAAGCCAGTGTATGGGAGTGATGTGATCCATCCTTTTTGATTTTGTGAGAACTCTTACTGCAGCATGTTGAATGAGTTGGAGACGGATAAACTGGACTGCAGGATTACAAAGTATAATGATTTGCAGTAATCAAGGATAATATACAGGCATGAATGGCTTTCTCCAGGTCAGCAGTGCATACATATGTTTATCTTATATCTATATCATGTTTAGAATAGAACAGCAAAGATTTTAACCAGTTCTGGGAAGAGAATATATATCATCACCAAAAGTCCAGAATCAACATTTTAACAAAATAATTTATTTTTTGTTTCATTATTGTATCTCCAGGCTGACTGACTGTAAGCTCTCAGAGAGAAGCTGTGCAGCTCTGTCCTCAGTTCTCAGCTCCCAGTCCTCTAGTCTGAGAGATCTGGACCTGAGTGACAACAACCTGCAGGATTCAGGAGTGAAGCAGCTTTCTGCTGGACTGGAGAGTCCACACTGTGGACTGGAAACTCTCAGGTCAGATCAAATCACAGTTTATATATCTCATATTTTTCTAAATTATTAAGTTCAGTCTCTCTAATGTCAGGAGTTCTGGTTCACAGAAGTTTTCCACCGGTGTTTTATTATTCACAGGAAAGAAAATGTTTGAATATTCCAGTTCATCTTTCTTTGATTCAGCCTCATATTTATGGCACACATACATGATCACTAACTGAGACAGCTAGACTTTTATTAACAAGATTAAAGATGTTTGATATTATCCAGTTTATCTTCCTTTGATTCAGCTTTATATTTATGGATCACATACATGAACACATCTACATGAACAACTTGTTTAGAATAGTACAGCAAAGATTTAAACTTATCTTGGAAAGAGATTTTTTATCCAGCATTACAAACATCCCAGAATGAATGTTTTAACAAAATTTATTTTTTTGTTTTATTATTATATCGCCCGGCTGACTCATTGTAATCTCTCAGAGAGAAGCTGTGGTCAATTTGTGAAAATGTCCTCAAGTGCAGGTCTGAGTTATTCTTCAGTAGCTTGAAGTAGCATTGTAGTTCCATCAGCATCTGTGTCTAGTGGGTAGATTGTAGACTATCAAATAAATACAGTAGATTTCCATAATGTGGCAGCAACATTTATTAGTATTTACCATATTGTATCTTTTAAATCAGCTATTTTCTGTGCCTTCACTGCTGATTTGAATGGGTATGTTTGTTCAAAAGTGTTGTGCTTTGTCTCATAGTGGCGTTTAACATTGCTGGTTTTAATAATGGCCACTGTCTCATCATATGAAACATACAGGTCTTGAAATGGCCTCTGGAAGAACGAACATGTAGCTTTATTTCCATTGTGGATTAAAAAGCCCTGTTTTCATTGTTCACTTTCCTTTTCCTTGAGGACGCCATGTGAAATAGCTACCTCTTATCTGTTACCTCTCTGTCTCTCCTCTTTTCTCTGTGTGTAACTCACTGACATAGACATGTATACATGTCTATGGTCAAGTTTCTCCACACGTCTGAAGGCACGGATTTCATTGGCTGATAAGCGTCACGTGAGAAGATTCTCTATGGACAGTGGTCTGTGAGTTTCTGAGGGCCGCTCCACTTTTAGTGTAATACCGGGAGAAGATGCGCCCATTAAATTAGAAATGCTCTGACAAAATTTAACAATCCTCAATATTTCATCGGTTTCAGGTCTGGGTCTGGATCTGGGCCGCAGTCTGCCAATGAGTGACCTCTGTTTTAATATCATGTGATTTAGATCATTATGTGTCTGTTCTGATTTATCAGTCACATCTACAACAGAATATAATTTGAATAGAAAAACAAAGATTTAAACTAGTTGAGTTAAACTGTTGAGAAGATCATTTTTATCCAGCATAACCAACACTTCAAAATAAAAAAATGTTTTTCTTCAAAACGATTATTTATTATGTTGTTCATTATTGTTTCTCCAGGCTGAGTGGCTGTAAGCTCTCAGAGAGAAGCTGTGCAGCTCTGTCCTCAGTTCTCAGCTCCCAGTCCTCTAGTCTGAGAGATCTGGACCTGAGTAACAACAACCTGCAGGATTCAGGAGTGAAGCAGCTTTCTGCTGGACTGGAGACTTCACACTGTGAACTGAAGACTCTCAGGTCAGTTCAACTCACAGTTTATCTATCTTATATTTTTCTAAATTATCAGGCCCAGCCTGTCTAATCACAGAAGCTTTTCAATAGGCTTTTAGTAACAGGATTAAAGATGTCAGTCACACCCCTAAAGATTTCTTTAGGGGTGTGACGAGATCTCGAGGTCGGAGGAGTGCGGAAATCAAGCGTGATCATGGTAGCCTAATGACGCAAAAAGTAAATATAGCCACACTAGAAAGTTAAAACACAAGTATGTTGTTCTACTTGTGTATGTGTACAGCTGCAGCAAGGAAGGACCTGCGATATCACTCCTTCACACACTTTGAATGAAGGAGTCTGTTGCTGAACTCTCTCTGCACTGCAGTCAGGATGTCTTTCAAGGGTTGGGAGTTGTTGTTTTTTTTTAGTATATTTTTTCGGGCTTTTGCCTATTTTAATGTACAGGACAGTGGAGATAGACAGGAAACAGGAGGTAGAGAGAGGGGGAATGACATGCAGGATAAGACCGCTCGGCTCGGGATTCGAACCGGGGTCACCTGCAACGAGGACTATAGCCTCAACACATGGGGTGGGCGCTCTACCCGCTGAGCTACGCTCAACCCCAGGGGAGTTGTTGTTTATTAGAGAAGATGGCTTAATTATTTTCATAAATACCACAAAATTATCTATCTATAAAATATCTGTATGGGAGGTGGAGGGGGGAAGCCTTTTACAGTGCTTGCATATTGCATATTATGATCATTCATACTTAGAGAGTAGAACTAAAGTGACATTAAAGGAGGATTAGTTAAAACATTTCAAATTGTGACTTTTAGTCAAATAAAAGACTATTTTTCTGGTCATATATTTTGTCATTGAAGTGTCCAAAAAATGATAAAAAATAAAATTTCATCTCATCTCGTTCTTGTGAGCTGAGTGTATCGTCACCCCTCTATCTTTCTTTGATTCAGCTTTGTAATTACACATACATGACTAGCTGAGACAGAGAAAGTGATCTTTGCTTTGATATCATGGGATTTAGATCATTACATGTCTTTTCATCAATGATTCTATCATATTATACTGTCATGTCTCCAATATGTTTAGAATAGAACAACGAAGATTTAAAGTAATGTTGAGAGGAGAATTTTTATTGAGTATCATAAAGAGTTCAGAATCAACTTTTTTTTATCAAAGTTTATTTATTGTGTTGTTCATTATTGTATCTCCAGGCTGAGTGTCTGTAACCTCTCAGAGAGAAGCTGTGCAGCTCTGTCCTCAGTTCTCAGTTCCCAGTCCTCTAGTCTGAGAGATCTGGACCTGAGTAACAACAACCTGCAGGATTCAGGAGTGAAGCAGCTTTCTGCTGGACTGAAGAGTCCACACTGTGAACTGAAGACTCTCAGGTCAGGATCCATCAACCTGTTCAAGAGATTGAACAAACATTTAACATCTGAATGATTTCATAAAACATGAAATCTTTGTAGGATTGTCTCTGCTGACATGATATGCAGGACAGAATTACTTTCTATGCATATTTGTATTGTTTAAATATTGATTTTACAGATTTTAATTACACTTGATTTTACAGGTCCACAAATTAAATTTTAATTATGTAATATTTAGCAAGTAAGTTCTATGAAATTACTCAAACATTCACCCTTTACATTTTCTGGATGTTGTGGATACAGTAACAGTGTGGAATACAGACCCGGAACATGGCTGTTCTATAACCTCTCACCTAAGTTTTTTTAAAGTATGTTTTTGGGGGCTTTTTGCCTTTAATGTACAGGTAAGTGGAGAGAGATAGGAAACTGGAAGCAGAGATGGGGTAATGACATGCACGATAAGACTGTTCAGTGCGGGATTCGAACTGGGTCCGCTTGAGAGGATTGTAGCCTCAACACATGGGCCGGGTGCTCTACCCATTGAGCTATGCTCAGAGGGCGAAAACTGATCAGCTGCAGAGCGGCAGTTCGTTTCCCGTTAAATTAACTTGGATTATACTGTTGAGTTAGCCGCCTGAGGCTAGCTGGTTAGCATGAAGCTTCAGTTCCACCATCATTTAATGATGTGTTAGTTTACCTTAAAAGGTGCTGAAGCAAAAAGCCAGTCAGGATATAATGCTTGAGGCTCCTTGATTTTGTGGAGTTTTAAAAAACCTGAAAAGTTGACACAGCACTGCGATAAAAGTGCGTCTTTATTCTTCCTTTTGGCAAAAGCTTCACTCTTCATAAACACATTAGAATGATTTGAACATTTGGATCACAATGACGAGGTAAAAACATGCTGCTGAATCTTCCCATCTGGCTGGATGCTCAACTTTCTGGAGCTCCCTGATTCACTTCATCTTTTAGTGAGTTAGTTTGTAGTTTGTTGTTGTATGTGACTGCACACAGCAGTACTCTCACACTGTGTGACATGTGTGTTGTTTTGTGTGTTTGCAGCCTGTCAGGATGTCTGATCACAGAGGAAGGCTGTGCTTCTCTGGCCTCAGCTCTGCGGGACAACCCCTCCCATCTGAGAGAGCTGGACCTGAGCTACAATCATCCAGGAGACTCAGGAGAGAAGCTGCTGTCTGCTGGACTGGAGGATCCACACTGGAGACTGGACACTCTCAGGTATGGACAGACAATGTGTGATAGAGGAGAAAGAGCTGGAAACATTTTCTCTGTCAGAGCTGATCACAGATCTCAACTGAATCTTTGACTTTTTCTTCTTTCTAACTGAAGTTTCCTGTAAATGTTGAAAGTTAAACCTGATTAGATTCCATCAGGGTTTCAGAAGGATTGGGACAGTGGATTCAGATTGGATCAAAGTGTATGAAAGCCCAACCCCACATTAGAAGAGAATAATAAAACAGTAGACTAGAGCCATGTAAAGTCCATGTTAGCATGCTGAAAGAGAACGTGCTGCTCTGACCCCCCTCCTCCTTTCAGCCTGCAGCCTGCTGGGGTCCGATGGTTGACACCAGGTCTGAGGAAGTGTAAGTCTGCTTTTTATTTCATTCATCAAACTGTAACATCACTCACTCACATCCTGCTGAGGATAGATCAATAACTGATCAGCTGTATTGTGTCTCGTTCTCTCCATCAGATTTCTGTGAACTCACACTGGATCCAAACACAATGAACAGAAAACTCAAACTGTCTGATAACAACAGGAAGGTGACATATGTGGAGGAGGATCAGTCATATCCTGATCATGCAGACAGATTTGATGTCTGGCCTCAGCTGCTGAGTAGAAGTGATCTGACTGGTCGCTGTTACTGGGAGGTCGAGAGGAGAGGAGGAGTTCATATATCAGTGAGTTACAGAAGAATCAGCAGGAAAGGAAACAGTGCTGCCTGTTGGTTTGGAATGAACAATCAGTCCTGGATTCTGAGATGCTCTGATGTTGGTTACTCTGTCTGTCACAATAAGAGAGGATCATCCATCTCCTCCTCCTCCTCCTCCTCCTCCTCCTCATCCTCCTCCTCTTCCTCTGTCTCTGACAGAGTAGCAGTGTATGTGGACTGTCCTGCTGGCACTCTGTCCTTCTACAGAGTCTCCTCTGACACACTGATCCACCTCCACACCTTCAACACCACATTCACTGAACCTCTGTGTGCTGGGTTTGGGTTTATGGACTTGTATCATGGTTCATCAGTGTCTCTGTGTAGTTTGTAGGAAGGAGAGTCTCCTCCTGTCAGAGAAACGTTCTCATGTTATTTAGTACCAACCTGATCTCTCACTGGTTGTAAATAGAGTTTCTAAAGCCAACATGGTTTCCACATGACTGACAGTTAGTTAGTCAGTCACATATATCCACATTTAAAAAGCTGTAAAACAGAAGCTGATTTTCTCAGAGCAGATATCTCAGTCTGTTTGGAGGTTGGGAGGTCGTGGCTTTGATCCTTATGAGTCTCAGTCAATGTTCAAGTCCAACACCCAAAGTGAAACTCAGAAGCTCTCAGAGAGAAAACCACCAGCGGCTCAAAGTTTACTGAAACGTCAAGTTGTGAGCGAGCTTTTTAAACATGTTGGAAGAGTTTAGCCACTAACTATAACACACATAATGACAGGAAGTATCTGCTGGCCTATAGAGGAACTTCTTTCTCCTCTTATTTGGTTTTCTGGCTTCTTGTTCAATGACTTGTTTTTTTAATCATATAGTGGATTCAGAAACCAACATGTTTTTATGTGTCTCTACTGGATGTGCATGTACAGCTGTCAATCAACATGATGATTCATCCATTCATAGTTTTGTCTCTAAAATGTCAGAAAATAGTCAAAATATTGTTTTTTTAACTTCTTTTTACAGTTTAATATTTAGTTCTTATGTAAATCACATTGAATTGACCCAGTGTATGAAATGCGCTATATAAATAAAGCTGCCTTCCTAAAACGCTGGTTATAATCTCAGAGTCAAAGGCAGCGTCTTTAAATGTCTCATTTAGTCTGAACTAAAGTCCAGAACATCAAATATTCTGTTTATTATCATGTCAGACAAAGAAAAGCTTCAAGAGGACTAAAATGATGATGAAGTGCTGATTTAGTGTTGATGGATAATCAATGAATGGACTAATAGTTGCAGCTCTGGCTGTATGTGAACAGAATATTAGAGGACAAACAGCTGACAGTTTAGCGCCTTACTAAATATCCACAATAAAAAGCTCATTTACAGGATCATTCATCTGTTTCTAATCTTTTCACATGTTTCTCATTTGCTGTTTTTGTCTTTTTACCAAGTAAAGTTGATCATTTGTATGTTTGTGTTACTCAGGCAGAAATAAATGGAACTGCTGTATCACCTGTTATGTCCAATAAAAAAAGGATGATCAATAATAATAGAAGCTTTAATTTGATCTGTCTTTATTGTCACATTCATAAAAATGTCCCTCTAATAATAATCTGAACATTATTAATAGTTCTATAATTCATTCAGTTTAGTGCAGACTCAGTTTCTCATTTCTACAACCTCCACACAACTTACTGTAAAGTGTAAAACAGATGTGATATTTTAATATGACTGCAGCAGGCGCTCCACTCTGCTGCTATTACCCATTAACAGAAGAGATCGATTGAGCTGATTGAGGAGCTTAGTTGACTTTGTCTCCATCTGGTGGCAGGATGAAGAATGACTGAGCAAACAGCCTCCATGTGTTGGAAATATTGCTGAAATAGCTTCACTCTGCTTCTCTGTCCCTCTTTGTGTTTGTGAGCATTTTACAGAAGTCATTATTACCATTCTAATAACAATATTTAACTATTTTATCATTTAAAAGCACATCATGTCATCTGTGTTCATTAAACAGCATGCAGTTTACCTTTTTACCACAAGATGGCGGCAAATAAATGAAAAGTAATAGTCCACATTTAATGTAGATGCTAGATACATTATAATGGTGCTTTTCCACTACACAGTCCCAGCACGACTCTACTCGGGTTTTTTGCTCCTCCATCAGGGATAGTACCTGGTACCTGCTGCTTGTTTTAGTATCTGCTCTGCTGAGGTTCCAAGCGAGCCGAGCCGATGCTAAATGTGACGTCATCAGACTTCCGGCCTCTGATTGGTCAGAGAGTCACTGGAAGAGTCATGAGCCGTCCCACACAAGAACCTAAGCCGCCATTTTTAAATATCAACAACAGCGTTACAGCAGTGTGGTTTCTCTTCTCTTGCTTTGTGTGTGACAGAAAGACACATACAGCAGGAAGGAAGGAAAGGAAGGAAGTGTGTGTGACAGAAAGCCACATACAGCAAGTACACATCGCCTCCATGTCCTCCATTGTTTATGTGTTTGTGTCGCGTACAAAACAAAGTCACGGCAGTTTAACGCAGCGTTGCTAAGACGACCCCGCCCACGTTGAAGAGGAACTATAGTAATGGAAAAGGTTCCTGGTACCAAACCGAGTAGAGCTAGAACTGTATAGTGGAAAAGCACCATAACTGTACTGATCATTAATCAATAATTGTTCCTAAAGATGATAATCAGCACATTGAGGAGGGTTTGTCCAGTTAATGATATAAAAGCTGAAGATGTTTTACAGGTGATTAATTGATCAGACTGATTAGTTGAAAAAAAAAATACTGGTTACACAAATTGACACTGGTCATTAAGCCAAAAAAGGGATTTGATGAACAAGTCACGATAATTTACTTCCACTTAACATCAAGAGTTATGAATTTTCAACTGAATTTTATGAGTTATCAGTATTAAAGCTCAGGTTTGTAAGTCAGTTGAGTTCAATGTAAATTTCAATGTGTGAACTTAACACAAATCACCTCTGCTGTGGCGGCAATATTCATGCGCGCTGCAAATAGTCATGTAAATGTGGTGTTGATGTGATAAAGAAGTGAGAAGAATGATGTAAGATGTTAATAAGACTACAACAGGCGCCCCGCTCTGCTGCTATTCCCCATTAACAGAAGAGGAGAAGGATCGATTGAGCTGATTGATGACGGTGAAAAGGCGAGCAGCGGCTGAGGAGCAGAAACAAGGTGAGTGGTTGCATTTATTAAACTTTGTAGATTACTTCTAAAGATATACATTGCTGTTACTTTAACATCTATAAACAAAGGCTAGTTGAACGTTACAGTATTGTAAGTAGATGTAAATGTTTTGTTATTATTGGAGATATTTATTTATTTATTTCACTGGAAATAATGGATACAGGCAGATTTGATTAGCTCAATGAGGAATTGATCAGAGTCTTTTCTGGTTGATGGTGAGGACAGTGAGACAGGATGGATCAGCCTTGGTTCTTATACAGTTACACATCTCTGAAATCAGCAATGATCCATATGTGTCTTTTATGGCACAAAGAACAGTTTAGTACAGTGGAAGGTGGAAGTGAGGAATAACAGAGAATAAAAAGTAGTCCTACAAATATGTTTTAATTCTTTTCATTTGAAATTGGAAAAAAACAACAGTCATAAAATGAAGAGAGGTTCATGTTATATTTGAAATAAATACTGAGTTATTACAAGAAACAAGGATCAATATATATGTTCTATTTACAACTTTAGTCACAATACTACAAATATAAAATACTTGCTGTCCAATTCCTCTCCACACTCATTCTTTAAAGTTTGTTTTATTTTTATTTTTATTTTAAGAAATCTTTATTGTAAAAGAACACAGTATACAGAACAGTATATAAAGGATATAGACAGAGGAATACTCGGGTACATTACACAAAGATATTCAAAGGTGAACATACATGAAGGGTTTTTATAGCCTTTTTGTTTTTGGATTTGTTTTCTGAAACAAAGGCAGCAGAGTCATCAGTCAGCTGACTCTCTTCCTCTTCAGAATTTAGTTTAGTGCCACTAAAAATCAACTCCTCCCTTTCCCTCTTCCTCTTCACACTTTACTTTCACTTCCTCTGATATCGTGCTGCAGATAGTTTTCTCCGTCTGAAGGTAATGTAACCGACACTTTCTGTGTTTTTAGACTTTAATGTCTCTTTGTTCGTGTTGTTAGTGCTGACTGCTGTTAGTTTAGCTCCTCACAAACAGCAGAAATCTGCAGTTTGGTTGTTAAAAATGAACTCAAACTAACGGCTGAAACCTCTTCCTCTTTTGCTCTCCCCGCTGTCACTAAATGCGGTGTTACGGTTTAACTGGTGATCGTGTTAACTGGTGACTTCCCTAAAAATGGTTTTGTAGTTTAATCCTTTTTGCTCATCTGTGTTTTAATATCTAAGTATGTAACCATTAATGTATGTTCAGTTGTGTTCAGAAGACTCATTCACCTCTCGTAACGGATCTTAAAATGTGAGAAAGTCACTAGTTAGACCGAAACACTGGACAGCTGCTGGAGAACAGCTGTGAGTGTGTGTGTCTACAGCTGAATATAGACTGTTTCTATTGATACTACAGGACTGATGTGGAGCCAGCAGGGGGGTGAGGGGCTTCACTTCTTTGATGCAATAAATACTGTAGTATTCACAAAGACAGCACTCATCTTATTGACACTCCTCCAACATGAACTAGTGTCGCTTCTTGATGGAAATGTGTCATCAAATGTGTTGACCCTAACCCTCATGTCCAGCTAACAGTCCATGCTATGAGCTGTGAGCCATTTAACCAGGCGGGGAGTTCTGGTCCTCTGAAATGAAGCCAACCAGGAAGTAACTTAGAGCTGCATTCTATCAAAAGGCCACCAGGGGGCGACTGTCTCTATATGAAGTCAATGAAGAATTCACCAACTTCTCACTTGATTTCTAACCTCAGTAAACGTTTTCAAAATGTGTTTATGGTCTCAATGGCTAGTTTAAAGCCTTCTTCAATGCAGTATGATGTTCATCTGTGAAATTTTGGCCTCCCTGATTTTATATTTGACGATAAAGCAGGGTATGGTTTCTCAGGTCCATATGCCATAATGCAGCTGTGTAGCTCAGGATGTTTTCTTCCTGAAAGATAAAGAAATATTTCCAATAGATGTATTGTTTTTGACAATGAAATGAACGAGACCTGCAAAAAATAATCTTACTGAAGTAATGTTACTTGGTGTGTACCTATTGCCCTTAACAGTATATGATAACAGTTAAAAACACCCAATGATGACATCACGTTAGTTAAATAAGCTATTTTCCACCTGCTAACGTTACTCCTCTCATAATATTTGCTGATTGTATACATGTATGCAATTAGCTATGTCACGTTGCTAAACTACTTTAACACTTGGCTGTAAAGTTTACCTCGAATTGTGGGAGCTAACTTGGTTAGCATCACCAGGTTCCCAGTGTAGACTGTGGTAGGTCGGCGTGCAATTTCCTCGAGATCCAGCTCTCATCCCCTCCCCCGCTCCTTCCTCTTGCTCCTCCGGATGCCCATATAAGTTGAATCTATGTTCTTTTTTTCCCAACATGCACCTCAAATTTTCAAAATGTCGCTGCTCAGATCTGATACTATTGGCCTCAAAGTAGCAGTCCACAAACCAATGGGTGGCGTCACAGCTGTTACGTCCATTATATACACAGTCTATGCATTTAACCTAAAACATACACTGAACAGCTCTCCTGAAATCACATTAGGCTTTTCTCCTGTGTGTCATGTACTGTGCACTGCATGAACTGCCCAACAATGTCTTATTTAAGGAGGATTCAACTTATTTTATCTTATCAAAGACAAACCCTCCTCTCAGGCACCATCTGCACTGTACATGATTAGACTTGTTTCAATGGAGCTGCTCTTCATTTGTCTTCATCAGCTCAAAATGACCAAAAACGAGTCTGAACAGTGAATTAAAAGAGATTAAAGATGCTACAACTCATAAACTGAGGCGACTTTGGAGACAAATAATCCAGTTTCAAGCATCTAAAACTTGAATTTCTGACAGTTTCTTTCTTATATGAATCCAAACAGGCTAAATTGATTTTAAAAACTAGTTTTAAGGTTTGATGATTTTTGATAGTTGACAAATTGTGATGCCAGTTTAAATAAAACTTCCTCAGACAAATGTTCCCTTTTTTATCATCCTCTTATTGTTTTACTCAGGCAGAGGAAGTTCAGGGGCACATCATGAAGAAACAAAGAACAGGTGTGTAATGGAAGAGGAAAACAAGAACACAGACAACTAGACCAGCAACCCGGCCAAAGAGAAGAAATGGCCTCATCCAGCGAGGAGCCCAAAAGCTCCAACATACAGGTCAGTGTGCTTCAATCTATCAATAAACATCTGGATGGTGCTTCCACCAGGAGATTAACATCACTGTGTGCTGAACTCCACACGTAGACTACTTTGTGTTCACATTTTGTTTTAACTCATGGGTGTAGATTTGGGTTTGGAAGATGTTACTGGATTGGCCAAACGTCACAAAACTAAAATGATTTGATATTTAATTTCAGACGTCAGCTGTTGTTATCTAATCTGTGATTGTTGCACAGACATTGTTAATTTTTTAAAAACTTTGTGACTATTTCACAAAGTGCCATGAGACTGTGTGTGTGTGTGTGTGTGTGTGTGTGTGTGTGTGTGTGTGTGTGTGTGTGTGTGTGTGTGTGTGTGACAGAGAAAAGTGACATAGAGCAAGTACACATACACAATTATTTACACCATCAGATAATAAAATGTCTCTACTAAAGTTACAACCAACCTTCAGCTTTGCTTTAACTACTGTTATAAATGATCATATGATGTTTCTAACTAGTCAGATGTGTAAAAGTCAAATATAACATCTTACCTTTCTGACCATTTATCATTTTAATCATTGACTTCAGATTTTTCTTTACCAGAGTTGGAAAAAAGATGTTATTACCGGTCTTTAAGCAGCTCTGTCTTCACACTGTAAACACTACATGCTGCTGATTTTACAGGACTTTCAGGTTGTTTCTGAGTCTACAAAGTCGACATCAATCATGACAAAACATCCGTCCTGCACAATAACATAACATGCTTCAACAAGTCCAAATGATGCACATCAGGCTCCTTCATTTCTATTTAGCTGTCTCTCTGTCCTCACTACTGGAGGAGTATTTCCAGTCCTCTTCTGGCTCCATTACTGTTCGAATCGTTTGGAGTGCAGGTAGGTGGACCCAAGTGTAAGAGAGAGGCTGACAGGATCTAAAAAACAGCTGTTTATTGAAACTTGACATAAACTGTAGTTCAGAACAGAATCAGACTGAACTGAAAACTGGACTTAAATACAAACAGAACTAATGAGGCAGGAGGACAGGAAGGGAGCTGATTGGCTGGGGAGGAGTACAGGATCACAGGAGGGACAAACAGAGCAAACAGACAACCAAAACCAGAAAACACAATGAGACCATACAGGACAGTTCATCTGTTCACTTTATTAACATGGATTATTTATTTATATTTACTACATTATTATATTTATCATCATTTTAATTTCCACATCATCTTTAGTGCTAGGCTTAATAATCTCATTAGCTAAATTAGGTCCAATATTAACCAAACATTAAATTAATCAGAAACTGAATCTCTTTCATTAATAGTTGTATTAATGTTTTGACACGAAACAAGCTGGGTTTTCCAGGTCCATTTTTAATCAAATCAGTCATTTTTTGTAATCCAGAAAATTAATTGTGTAATTGTTAATACAGATTTTCATATTTTCTTTTAGATCTTAGCAGCACAAAAGATGGCAACACCTACAGAGGTCCTCTTGAAGTGTTTGGAGGATTTAGGATCTGAGGACTTTGAATTATTCCAGTGGTACCTGTATCAGCGGGGGGTCCTTGAAGGCTTCAAATCAATCCCCAAGTGTCGACTGGAGAAAGCAAACAGAATTAAAACAGTGGATCTGATGTTCGAGAGCTACTCTATAAAGGCTATTAAAGTGACCAAAATTATTTTAGGGAAGATGAATCAGAATAATCTACTGGAACGTTTGTCACTCCTCCCAGAACCTAAAGGTAAGTCATGGAAAGATTAAAATGTTACAAAGATATTTACATATTTAGTGCCCAGTTGTTGGATGGTAGACCTGTTTTAGATTCTTTGAGGTGTTTCTCCTCTCATCCAAAAGTCTTCTTTACTTCTGACTGACTGTGCAAGATGCCGGGGGCGGCTGTCTAGTTTTATGTAGTGTGAAGCTCCCCACAAGGGAAACAAAAGCAGAATCAGTAACAATGGATAAACCACAAGTTCCTGTAGTGGAAACCAAGTCTGGTATGATGTAGGTTCCTACAGGCAGTGAACAGACTGGATAGAAGCAGAATTATTTTTTCATGAAGTCTTTAATCTGTTTATAAAGACTGAGAGGGACTCTGCGTATTAGAGTAACTCGTTCCACCACCAGGGAACTACAGAAGAGTGAGTGACTCTGGACCCTGCTGTGGTGTTTGTACCAGGAGCCTTTCAGTAGCAGAGGGATATGAACAGTTCTGTTGTTGTCAGTGTTGGGAAAGTTACTTTCAAAATGCAATATATATGCAATATATTGTATATTACTTGTCACTTGTTAGTTTAAGTAATTTGTTACTTTACAATATTACTTTCAATTGTTGTTTATTCATTCAGAGATTCTTGTTGAGGACCAGTGCAAACCGAAGTCTAACCAGAGGAAAAGGTTTCAGTGGGTGTTTTTGTGTTGTGGTCTGAAGAAGTGCGGTAAGAAATGAATTTACTTGTGTTTCAAGAGATGGAAGAACATGTGTTCATATATACATTCTTTAGGGGAATATGTACTATTAATAAGTCAACGTAAACAAGTCTAACCAGCAAGAAGTTTTTGTTAAATATAATTAACTTATCTTTCCATAATATTGTGACACTCTGGTTTGTGTGAATTGTTGGGTTTTAGGTGGTTCCCAAACACAACAACTAGACTCAGAGATCTAGGGCTTTTTCAGGAAGCAAGTTTAACAACCTGAGTTAAAACTTTAACTCTAGGCTGTCAAATTCAGAGTTTTCAGTTTCAGAACAGTTAACATTTAGTTCAATCAACTCTGAGTCAAAGTAACCCTGAGTAAAGCTTGTGCATGAGGAGATACTAAGCCCTCATCAATGGAGCACAGATAACTTGATTCACCATGACAACAGGAGAAACAAAGGGCTCAGTCCTCCTACTTCTCCACAATGGAGTTAGAAATATTAATGAATGCATGCAGATAATGACTATATATTTAAGAAAAAAAAACAATACAGTAGCAGCAGCGGGGGTGGGACATAGGTGGGAGGAGGGGTTGTTGCTGTCATCAGAGAATGATAAAACATCCCAGCAGGTCTGATCATCCTCTAATGGAGATTTCTGCTTCGTATTTGTGCCTCAATATTAACTGTCTCTTTAAGAAAAAGTCACACCATGTCTGACACCTCCTTCAGTCTGCGGGCTTCAACTAAAAAGAAGGAAAAACTCAGGGTTAGTTGAAGAAAACTGTCAGCAAGCAGGTTAGGTTCACGGAGTATGTTGCCAGGGTAACTAACTCAGAGTTTTCACTAAACATGCTTTCTGAAACAGGCCCCAAGAGAGAGGAGCTCCCACAGTCCCCTGACTCAAGTGAACCTTCAGGTATCACCTCTCTCACACACTTGCTTATTCTAGTGTGACATTCTCTGATATTTATTTTGAAACAATGATTCTTGTTTTAATGTATATATGTTTTGATTATACTCATTGGTAAGGTATGATGTCAGACTTTTATTAATAGTAATATACTTATTTTAATTTAAGCAGGAACTCCTGCTGCAAAGTGTCAACGTAAACTCAAGTCTAACTTGCAGAAGAAGTTCCAGTGTGTATTTGAGGGGATTGCTAAAGCAGGAAACCCAACCCTTCTGAATCAGATCTACACACCGCTCTACATCACAGAGGGAGGGACTGCAGAGGTCAATGATGAACATGAGGTCAGACAGATTGAAACAGCATCCAGGAAACCAGACAGACCAGAAACAACAATCAGACAAGAAGACATCTTTAAAGCCTCACCTGGAAGAGATGAACCAATCAGAACAGTGATGACAAAGGGAGTGGCTGGCATTGGGAAAACAGTCTTAACACAGAAGTTCACTCTGGACTGGGCTGAAGACAAAGCCAACCAGGACATACACTTCACATTTCCATTCACTTTCAGAGCGCTGAATGTGCTGAAAGAGAAAAAGTACAGCTTGGTGGAACTTGTTCATCACTTCTTTGCTGAAACCAAAGAAGCAGGAATCTGCAGGTTTGAAGAGTTCCAGGTTGTGTTCATCTTTGACGGTCTGGATGAGTGTCGACTTCCTCTGGACTTCCACAACACTGAGATCCTGACTGATGTTACAGAGTCCACCTCAGTGGATGTGCTGCTGACAAACCTCATCAGGGGGAAACTGCTTCCCTCTGCTCGCCTCTGGATAACCACACGACCTGCAGCAGCCAATCAGATCCCTCCTGAGTGTGTCGGCATGGTGACAGAGGTCAGAGGGTTCACTGACCCACAGAAGGAGGAGTACTTCAGGAAGAGATTCAGAGATGAGGAGCAGGCCAGAACCATCATCTCCCACATCAAGACATCACGAAGCCTCCACATCATGTGCCACATCCCAGTCTTCTGCTGGATCACTGCTACAGTTCTGGAGGATGTGTTGAAAAGCAGAGAGAGAGGAGAGCTGCCCAAGACCCTGACTGAGATGTACATCCACTTCCTGGTGGTTCAGGCCAAACTGAAGAACGTCAAGTATGATGGAGGAGCTGAGATAGATCCACACTGGAGTCCAGAGAGCAGGAAGATGATTGAGTCTCTGGGAAAACTGGCTTTTGAGCAGCTGCAGAAAGGCAACCTGATCTTCTATGAATCAGACCTGACAGAGTGTGGCATTGATATCAGAGCAGCCTCAGTGTGCTCAGGTGTGTTCACACAGGTCTTTAAAGAGGAGAGAGGGCTGTACCAGGACAAGGTGTTCTGCTTCGTCCATCTGAGTGTTCAGGAGTTTCTGGCTGCTCTTCATGTCCATCTGACATTCATCAAGTCTGGAGTCAATCTGCTGGCAGAAGAACAAACAACATCCCAGAAGTCTGAAACTAAAGAAGAATCTGCAGAGACATGTTTCTACCAGAGTGCTGTGGACGAGGCCTTAAAGAGTCCAAATGGACACCTGGACTTGTTCCTCCGCTTCCTCCTGGGTCTTTCACTGCAGACCAATCAGACTCTCCTACGAGGTCTGCTGACAAAGACAGGAAGTAGCTCACAAGCAAATCAGAAAACAGTTGAGTACATCAAGAAGAAGCTCAGTCAGAATGTGTCTGCAGAGAGAAGCATCAATCTGTTCCACTGTCTGAATGAACTGAATGATCGTTCTCTAGTGGAGGAGATCCAACAGTACCTGAGATCAGGAAGTCTCTCCGCAGATAAACTGTCTCCTGCTCAGTGGTCAGCTCTGGTCTTCATCTTACTGTCATCAGAAAAAGATCTGGATGTGTTTGACCTGAAGAAATATTCTGCTTCAGAGGAGGCTCTTATGAGGCTGCTGCCAGTGGTCAAAGCCTCCAAAAAAGCTCTGTAGGTGCACAGATAGTTTGATTTATTTATTGTTATATATTTATTATATTCTGCTGTCTTTAAAATAAGTAACTTCTTGCTTGTCATTTGTTTCTTTATATTTCCTTTCCAGGCTGAATGGCTGTAACCTCTCAGAGAGAAGCTGTGCAGCTCTGTCCTCAGTTTTCAGCTCACAGTTCTCTAGATTTAGAGATCTGGACATGAGTAACAACAACCTGCAGGATTCAGGAGTGAAACAGCTTTCTGTTGGACTGGAGAGTCCACACTGTACACTGGAAACTCTCAGGTCAGGATTCACCCGTCCTATTGTTACATCTTCAAGAACAAAGTGATGCTTTTAAAAAGGCATCACAGTGTTTTCTGGCCAACCAGTGGTTCCACGTGAGGAATCTGAGCTTCATCTTCAAAGTTGTGGGTGTTAGGTAGGGCCACAATTTACTGCGTTTTTTTATGATTAATCCACTAATCAGGTTAGTGGCAGTTCTAGCTTGTAAGGTGCCCTGGGCAAACTTCTCCCGGATGACCGAGCTTCTCTGATCCCCTACCCAGTGCACTCTCAGACCACTCAGACCAGGCTCTGACACGGGTCATACAGGGAACGGACGGCCCGTATCAGGGGGTACGATATCCCATACTCCCGGAGAACCTCCCCACAGGACTCCCCGAGGGACATGGTCAGTTGCTTTCTCCAAGTCCACAAAACACATGTGGACTGGTTGGGCAAACTTCCATGCACCCTCAAGGACCCTGCAAAGGGTGTAGAGCTGGTCCACAGTTCCACGACCCGGACGAAAACCACATTGCTCCTCTTGAATCCGAGGTTCGACTATCCGACGGACCCTCCTCTCCACTACCCATGAATAGACCTTACCAGGGAGGCTGAGGAGTGTGATCCCCCTATAGTTGGAACATACCCTCCGGTCCCCCTTCTTAAAAAGAGGACCACCATCCCAGTCTGTCAATCCAGAGGCACTGCCCCCGATGTCCACACGATGTTGCAGAGTCGTGTCAACCATCCAACCAACCCACAACATCCAGGGCCTTGAGGAACTCCGGGTGGATCTCATCCACCCCTGGGGCCCTGCCACCAAGGAGCTTTTTGACCACCTTGGCAACCTCAGCCCCAGAGATAGGATAGCCCACACCCGAGTCCCCAGGCCCTGCTTCCTTACCGGAAGGTTTGTCGGTGGGATTGAGGAGGTCTTTGAAGTATTCCTTCCACGGATCCACAACGTCCTGAGTCGAGGTCAGCAGCGCACCGTCTCCACCGTACACAGTGTTGACTGCGCACTGTTTCCCCCTTCTGAGACGTCGGATGGTGGTCCAGAACCTCTTCGTAACAATACTTTTGGGTCTGCCAGGTCTGACCGGCATCCTCCCCCACCATCAGAGCCAACTCACCACCAGGTGGTGATCAGTTGACAGCTCCGCCCCTCTCTTCGCCCAAGTCCAAGACATGTGGCCGCAAGTCTGACGACACGACTACAAAGTCAATCATTGAACTGTGGCCTAGGGTGTCCTGTGTCATATGGATACCCTTATGCTTGAACATGGTGTGCACAGAAGTCCAATAACACCCTGCCACCCTGTCACTGTTGCTGCCAACGTGAGCTCCCAGCAGAATGAGGGAATCCCCAGAGGGAGCACTCTCCAGCACCCCCTCTAAGGAGTCCAGAAAAGGTGGATACTCTGAACTGTTGTTTGGACCATAGGTACAAACAACTTGGAAAAGGTTCAATGAGTAACTTGATAGTTGATGATGAAGTTGTATTACTCTGTAATTAGTCATTTATTGAGGCTACAATAAAAAATGGATGTGCTGAAATGATTCAGAAATAGTTGAGAATGTAAATGGTTAAAAATGTTGTTTGGTTTACTGGCCTGCAGAAGTTAGACAGAAACTAGTTGGTCATTACGTGTTAATTATCAGCTACTTTCCATCAAATCAGCAAAGGTGCAAAGTGAAGAGTTCCCCACATTTCCTGGAAATGTGTCTTAGAACCGTTGGAGCTGCACAGCCAAGTACTCACATGGAGGGATGGCAAGTATTTCTAATAAATGTATTTAAAATACGTATTTCAAATACAAAATATTATTTTGTAATTTGTATTTTATTGAGATTATGAAAATGCCTTCGTATTTTATTGAGATTATGAAAATGCCTTCGTATTTTGTATCAAAATACTTCAGTGCTGTGTTTTGGGTTTTTTAAGTATATTTTTTGGGCTTTTTGCCTTTATTGTGCAGGTTACTAGAGAGAGACAGGAAACAGGAGACAGAGAGGGGGAATGACATGCAGAATAGGACCGCTTGGTGCGGGATTCGAAGCGGGGTCGCCTGCAGCGAGGACTGTAGCCTCTACACATGGGGTGGGTGCTCTAGCCACTGAGATATGCTCAACCCCAGTGCTGTGTATTTTTGTATTTTCAAAATACTGTAAAATACTTTCTGTGAAACACCGTTATGACATCTGTCTGTCTGTCCGTCCGTCCGTCTATATATCTACAAAATCTCTCAGTCTGTCTGTGGCACCCTCACATGGTCAAGCCCCTGTGATACCGCTCTCGGCCACTGGGAATTTTTGGCGCTGTTTCACACTTGCGATGGGCTATGGGCAGGCGATTATTTTCCTTTGCTGGACTGATTAACAGGCCCCGTAGGCGTTGTCTAGTTGTGCTTGAAGGCATCAACTGAGGAGACACCACTAGCTAAGGTGACAAAGGTTACACACAGAGCTGGACAGTAACGGAGTACATTTACTTGAGTACAGTACTTAAGTACAATTTTGAGGGATCTGTACTTTACTCGAGTATCATTTTTGGGGAGTACTCATGACTTAACTCAAGTACATTTGAGAGGCAAGTATTGTACTCTTTACTCCACTACATTTCTATCCATAACCGTGATCACCCGTTACTTCTACTAAAAAAACACCTTCAGCCAAAGTCAACTCCATGGTCAGGTTAGATGAGAGAGGAAACCATGGAGGAAAGTAAGGAGAGAAAGAAGGGTGGAAGGAAGGAAGGAAACCATGGAGGAAAGTAAGGAGAGAAGGAAGGGTGGAAAGAAGGAAGGAAACCATGGAGGAAAGTAAGGAGAGAAGAAAGGGTGGAAGGAAGGAAGGAAACCATGGAGGAAACAATGGAAGAGGACGCAGCAGGTCCCGGGATGAAAATGACTTGATTTTACTTTCAGTTCCTTTTACATTCTCCAAGGTATTAACATTAACATTTATCATAACTCCATCTAGGACATTTCTATACATAAATGTAAGCCCTGTGGCAGTAGTAATGCAATATTTAGAAAATGTACTCTTGTACTCTTGATACTCAAGTACTTTTACTTAAGTAGACATCTGACCGTAGTACTTTTACTTGTACTTGAGTAAAATTTAGCAAGGGGTATCTGTACTTTTACTCAAGTAAGGAAGCTGTGTACTCTGTCCGCCTCTGGTTACACATATTCCTTTGCTCACACAAGGGCTTGAGTTCACAAGCTTTGGTAGCAACACTTGAGTTTGCTATTTTTTTTCTGTTTTACAGTTTTTTTCTAGACTTTAAATTTGTCTGTTCTCTGGCCTATGAAATATTTCAGTGCTATGGTGATTTGACCTCAAACAAGGACATTTCCAACCTCTTGCACATTTCAAATAAGAAATGATTGATAATGTCATAATTATTGGATTCTAATTGTCTTAACTGATTGGATGGTATTAATGTGACCACCAATTTTTTTTTGTATTGACATTGACAGAGGTTGTGCACACACCAGTTTCATATAAAATGATTCAACTGTGATGAAACTCCCCATAAGTTTGGTAGTGATGGTGTTAAATAACTGAAAAGGTTAAAATGCTACCAAGTTTATATTTCTAAATAAATCATCAATTTGGATTATTTGTCTTTGAGTTATTGTCACTGATTCATAGTAATCTATTACACCAAGAGAGTAAATAAGTATACTTAAGGAACATTTCTCAGGGCAGAGGTTTATATTAGGATGTCTCTAACATGAGGGGTCAGCATATGTCATCTGTTGACTGATTATGGGAGGAGTCTCTTGCCTTCAGATGTTTTTCCAGGTGGTGTACAAGTGAAGGGATAGATGAAAAAGGCTATTAGAGAAAGGTTGTTTAAAAAAGTGCCTTGGGGAAAGAAGTATTTTGTAGTATTTAGAAAATACGAAAATACAGTATTTTATTTTGATACATTTTTTGGCTGCTGTATTTTGTAGCTTATTTTGATACATTTTTAAGGTGGGTATTTGGTATTTTATTTGGAAATACATTTTGATGTATTTGTGCCCATCCCTGCTCACAGGTTTCCTCGAGCAGCAGTTTCAGGCTAAAGAGCAGACTAGTCTGTCTGGTGGAGACTCTGATGAACCTCTGTGAAGTTACATTTTATATCAGGAGGCTCCTTGATATTGTGGAGTTTTAAAAAACCTGAGAAGTTGACACAGCACTGTGATAAAAGTGCATCTTTATTCTTCCTTTTGGCAAAAGCTTCACTCTTCATAAACACATTAGAATGATTTGAACATTTGGATCACAATGATGAGGTAAAAACATGCTGCTGAATCTTCCCATCTGGCTGGATGCTCAACTTTCTGGAGCTCCCTGATTCACTTCATCTTTTAGTGAGTTAGTTTGGAGACAGTTTGTTGTTGTATGTGACTGCACACAGCAGTACTCTCACACTGTGTGACATGTGTGTTGTTTTGTGTGATTGCAGCCTGTCAGGATGTCTGATCACAGAGGAAGGCTGTGCTTCTCTGGCCTCAGCTCTGCAGGACAACCCCTCCCATCTGAGAGAGCTGGACCTGAGCTACAATCATCCAGGAGACTCAGGAAAGAGGATCCTGTCTGCTGGACTGGAGGATCCACACTGGAGACTGGACACTCTCAGGTATGGACAGACAATGTGTGATAGAGGAGGAAGAGCTGGAAACATTTTCTCTGTCAGAGCTGATCACAGATCTCAACTGAATCTTTGACTTTTTCTTCTTTCTAACTGAAGTTTCCTGTAAATGTTGAAAGTTAAACCTGAATTCAATCAGGGTTTCAGAAGGATTGGGATAGTGGATTCAGATTGGATCAAAGTGTATGAAAGCCCAACCCCACATTAGAAGAGAATAATAAACCAGTAGACTAGAGCCATGTAACGTCCATGTTAGCATGCTGAAAGAGAACGTGCTGCTCTGACCCCCCTCCTCCTTTCAGCCTGCAGCCTGCAGGAGTCCGATGGTTGACACCAGGTCTGAGGAAGTGTAAGTCTGCTTTTATTTTTATTCTTTATTTTATTGTGAAAAACAAACAAGAAGCATAAAGTCAACATTCAGACTTACAACCAGAACAGAACGACAAAAACAGCACAAAAAATAAAAGAACTCAATAAGTTATTAAACATTAAATATCTGTGTGTGTGTGTGTGTGTGTGTGTGTGTGTGTGTGTGTGTGTGTGTGTGTGTGTGTCTGTGTGTGTGTCTGTGTGTGTGTCTCTGTATTTGTGTATGCGTATGTCTCTGTAAGTGTGTGTGTGTGTCTCTGTGTGTGTCTCTGTGTGTGTGTGTGTGTGTGTCAGTCCTACTGAGGACGAAGATGATGTCATCGTCAAACAGATGATAGATCAATAACCAGATGTCAGTCGGCCATCTTGGATAGTACATAACTGTCCAAGATGGCCGACTGACATCAGGTTAGAAACAGATGATCAATAACTGATCAATAACTGCAGCTGTATTGTGTCTCGGTCTCTCCATCAGATTTCTGTGAACTAGAACTGGATCCAAACACAATGAACAGATTCCTCAAACTGTCTGATAACAACAGGAAGGTGACACATGTGGTGGAGGAGTATCAGTCATATCCTGATCATCCAGACAGATTTTATGTCTGGCCTCAGCTGCTGAGTAGAAATGATCTGACTGGTCGCTGTTACTGGGAGGTAGTGGGGAGTGGAGAGGTTGATATATCAGTGAGTTACAGAAGAATCAGCAGGAAAGGAGAGAGTGATGACTGTTGGTTTGGAGCGAACGATCAGTCCTGGAGTCTGAGGTGCTCTGATGTTTTTGGTTACTCTGTCTGGCACGATAAGAGAGAAACACCCATCTCCTCCTTCTCCTCCTCCTCCTCGGTCTCTAACAGAGTAGCAGTGTATGTGGACTGTCCTGCTGGCACTCTGTCCTTCTACAGAGTCTCCTCTGACACACTGATCCACCTCCACACCTTCAACACCACATTCACTGAACCTCTGTATGCTGGGTTCTGGGTCGGTCCTGGTTCCTCAGTGTCTCTGTGTGGTTTGTAGGAAGGAGAGTCTCCTCCTGTCAGAGAAACGTTCTCATGTTATTTAGTACTAGATTTTCTCAGAGCAGATATTTCAGTCTGTTAGAGGACTGTTTGGAGGTTGGGGGGTCGTGGCTTTGATCCTTATGAGTCTCAGTCAATGTTCAAGTCCAACACCCAAAGTGAAACTCAGAAGCTCTCAGAGAGAAAACCACCAGCGGCTCAAAGTTTACTGAAACGTCAAGTTGTGAGCGAGCTTTTTAAACATTTTGGAAGAGTTTAGCCACTAACTATAACACACATAGTTTAGTTTTATTTATTTTTGTTTAGTTTTAGTTTTATTCGATTATCATTCAAAATCCACCCCAATGAAATACGTAGATTTATCTCAACCCAACATAATACAACGAGTGATGAAGCTAATGAAAAAGGTCTATGCTGAAGCTACATGGTCTGAGTTACACCATAAGCCTTCAGAACAAACAAACTTTCAAACATCTTAAATAAAATAAAGTTCCACAACAATAATCCAAGAAAACACAACCAAAAGTTTCAGTATTTTCATTATTACTCTTTGTCATACCCAATTTGTATATTTTTTAGTACTTTAGTCCATTGTCACGGCTATTCCACAAGTTACCACCTCTAACAGAAACATACCTCTGCTTTATATTTGTTCTTTGTACATTATCGGTGCTTTTTTAAATTCAACTAAATCATAAAATTTTACCGTTTTTAAATGATAAACAATACGTTTGTTGGTTCTATGAAGTTTGATCGATTTATAATTCTTATAGCTCTTTTTTTGTAACTTAAAAGTAGGTTCAGTGTTGGTTGTATATGTGTTACCTCATATCTACACACATTATATGGAAGTAACAGAACAATAAAGTGTGAATGATGATTCCTTGTTGAGGATATCCTTTGTTTTATAAAATATAGCCATGGTTTTTGACACATTTCACATTAAGTGTCTGTGGGAGGGGCCGAAGGGGTCAAGCCGAGCCTGGCTCCAGGGAGGGGCCCCGATGACCAACGTCCGGGCCTGGCTCCAGGGAGGGGCCCCGGTGACCAACGTCCTGGCAAAGGACACGGAAGACCATACATGTCGCTCATCCCCCCGGACCTGTTGCCATGGGAGACCGTACCACGGGCATAAAGCCCCCGACAACTGAGCTCCTGGGGTCATTGGGACACGCAAACCACTCCATCACAATAAGGTAGTAGCTCAGGGAGGGGTTGTTTGACTCCATGTCTGAATATTAAAACAACTTAGAGATGTCAAATATTTAAACTATAGTGTTATTTACTGATTTTTGATCAGCTCAGAGCTTTTATTGTTTTGGGACATTTTTACAGAAATAAGCTCCATATTTTAAATAACTACTGTAGATAAAATTAAACTGCTTTTTTGACTTTTTAGTTTCATTTTCTAAAGTAAATCTTTCCTGCTGGTAAACATTTATATAAAATTTAAAAAGACTGATTCATTGTAGTTTTAAATCAAACAGGAGGTAATGGAGTGCTTTGTTTTTGGGACTATGAGATAAACTCATAGTTTCATATTTAAAGTAAATCTGAAAACAAAACGCAAACACTGGCTCTGTTCCTGCTGGTTTAAATATAGTTTTGTATTTTTAAAATAAAAAAAATAACTCTAATTCATTTTAGTTTTAAAACACAAACAAACGAAACAAGTTTTTTGTGGGACTATTTTCAGCGGCGGATGAATCCATGATGATGAAACAACACACACACACAGAAAGTGTTTGATAAAAAACCTTTTTTCTTATTTTCGTCTGGATTTATTTATTGTACATGATTACAGTCACAGTTCATGTGAAGGTGGGGGGGTCAGAGGTCAGAGGTCAGAGGTTTAGAAGTAGTTGACGACTCTGCGGATGGACTGGATGTTGGGGTTCTGGGCCTGCCACTCGTTATGGCTGCAGTAGTCTCCACGCTCCACGATATACATACGGCCACGGAAGTTTGGCTCCTCGTACATCACCCAGCTGCAAGGTAATCAATCAATCAGTCAGTCAATCAATCAGTGTGTGCGTGTGTGTGTTAAAGAGTGTGTGTGGGCATTGCAAACAATAGAAAGCCTCCCGATGCCTGGTGCAGTTTTTTTAAGGTCCCCACAAAGCTCATTTTCATGACTGTGTGTGAACCCTAGTGGTCACACACAGTACTGCAGTGTTTATTTCCCAAAGTGTGTAAAAATACCTCAGAGTAGTACTACAGGACTGCAGACTGTATTGGTATTAGCATATTAGCTTAGTGAATATCTCCCTGGCATGTTAATGTAAAATAATATGAAGGTTTCAATACATTAGTTTAAATGCTTTAATGATAAATGATAAATTTAGCAGTTAAAATTATGTCTCTAGACCCTTCAGTCAGGGGTCCCCACAAGGTAGTAAAAACAGGCATGTGTGTGTGTGAGTTACAGTGTGTGTGTGCGCACGTTTTTCTATCTTGGTGGGGACCGACTCCTGGTCCCCACAGGGTTGGTTTTCCTGAGTGTGTGTGAGCCCCAGATTTCACACACGGTACTGCAGTGCGTGTGTGTGTGTGTGTGTGTGTGTTACAGTGTTTGTGTGTGTGTGTGTGTGTGTGTGTGTGTGTGTGTGTGTGTGTGTGTGTGTAGGACTTACGCTCCGTCTCCGTACACCTTGACAGAGTTGATGCAGTTCTTGGAGAGTCCGCGGCTCTGCAGGAAGGGACAGTCGTCACAGATGTCGACACACTGACCGGAGAAGTTACAAGCCTCGAACAGCTCGATGCGGTAATGCTCTCCGTGCTGAAACACACACACACACGTCATGTCATTCAGTATTCACATCATCACGGCATCGTTTAGTCTGAAACAGTTAAACATCATGAAATAATACAAACGACAGCAAATCATCACATTTTGCTATAGATACAGGTTGTGTTGTGGTTGCTATAGATACAGGTCGTGCTATGGTTGCTATAGATACAGGCTGTGCTATGGTTGCTATAGATACAGGTTGTGTTATGGTTGCTATAGATACAGGCTGTGCTATGGTTGCTATAGATACAGGTTGTGTTATGGTTGCTATAGATACAGATTGTGCTATGGTTGCTATAGATACAGGTTGTGCTATGGTTGCTATAGATACAGGTTGTGCTATGGTTGCTATAGATACAGGTTGTGCTATGGTTGCTATAGATACAGGTCGTGCTATGGTTGCTATAGATACAGGTTGTGCTATGGTTGCTATAGATACAGGTTGTGTTATAGTTGCTATAGATACAGGTTGTGTTATGGTTGCTATAGATACAGGTTGTGCTATGGTTGCTATAGATACAGGTTGTGTTATAGTTGCTATAGATACAGGTTGTGTTATGGTTGCTATAGATACAGGTCGTGCTATGGTTGCTATAGATACAGGTTGTGCTATGGTTGCTATAGATACAGGTTGTGTTATAGTTGCTATAGATACAGGTTGTGTTATGGTTGCTATAGATACAGGTTGTGCTATGGTTGCTATAGATACAGGTTGTGTTATAGTTGCTATAGATACAGGTTGTGTTATGGTTGCTATAGATACAGGTCGTGCTATGGTTGCTATAGATACAGGTTGTGCTATGGTTGCTATGGATACAGGTCATGCTATGGTTCATCAGCATGTAGATTATAAACGTTCGTGATAAAGTCGCAGCGCTGCTTGTAATTTAGTCTCATTATATTTTCTCAGTGACTTAATTTGTTTGTAAAATGTCAGAAAATAGTCATATTGATGGTTATTGCTCAGACTATTGATGAGTATTGATGGTTATAGATTGATGGTGGTTACCATGCGGATGGGCTTGCAGGATCCCATGTGGTCGTTGTGGGAGTTCCACCTCTGGAATTCGGGGTACTCTCCGTGCTCCAGGATGTACTGCTGGCCCTTAAAGTCGGGATGATCGTAGCAGATCCAGGCGCCGCTCTCCACACGGATGGAGTTCACCCTGAAAACAAACACAGTTTTTATGTCTTCTTCAGTCAGTCACATTAAATCAACACGATGGTAAAACTTAAAGGATGAAGGTTGGTGAACATGACGTGAATATAAAGACTGAATACATAAAGTTTTACATTATTAACTCAAATGTTCTAAAAACTGGTTTAAGATGATTAAAACTGACATTTGTTCTCTTCAGAAACATTTTCTCTGTTTACATTTAATGTTTTTATTCTTTTTCTTGATATTTTCTGTCAAATACTGAATTTATTTATTCAGCATTCACTCTTAAAAACATCACAAACGTATAATCTGTAAAACTGATTAAAAAAAACATGGAAATAAAAACGAATGTGTCTTTTTTTAAGTAGCTGCTTAATTATTACTTTATCTTATATGACTTTTATTCTAATGATCTCAGTCCTCTGTGTGTGTGTGTGTGTGTGCATGTGTGTGTGTGTGTGTGTATGTGTGTGTGTGTCTCAGCTCTTCTTCTTCTTCTTCACCTGTTCATGAAGCCGCGGTCCTGGAAGTTATCACAGTCACCTCTGACCTCCAGCTTCCTGCCGGTGAAGCATTTCCCCTCGTAGAAGGTAATCTGCAGGAAAACAATAAAAACATCAACTTTCACTGTTTTTACCTTTTTAAGACATTTCTAACCTCCTTGTTTCCATGGTTACTGTTTAATCATAAATAATCACTGAAACTCACAAACTAAAGAAGTTATTTTAGTTTTAAAACCAACAAATAATAATAATCTAATGAGGTTTGATCAGATTTGACTGAATTGATCTGAATTAAACAAATAAGAACTAATATAATACTTACTAATATAAAAACCGAAGCTTATTGTCTCTTTTTTAAGATATTTCAGCCGCTTTAAATAATTCAAAATGACATTAATGTTTAACTTCATTGTCTTCAAGTTTAAAACACATTTTCATATAAATAGTTCAAATTTTTTCCTTCAAACATCAAACAAACATTTTAGTTTGTCTCATAAAACTTTTTTCAACTGAATTTAATTTAAATCTGAAGCTGCTGAAACACAAACATCTTCAGTAAATGTAGTTATTAGAAAGATTTTCAGTCCAGAATAAAAAGAAAAATTTAATTATATCAACTTTTGTATGTTTGTTTTTAAATATATGATTTCTGAGGCGGCCGAGTATCTCAAACACTTAAAAAAATAAATAATTAATTAAGAATATTTCCTGCAAAACTGTAATTCTACATGAATTTAACCTTAAATATTATAGTTTAACAGTAATTGAACCTTTAAATATTATAGTTTAACAGTAATTAAACCTTAAATATTATAGTTTAACAGCAATTTAGCCTTAAATATTATAGTTTAACAGCAATTTAGCCTTAAATATTATAGTTTAACAGCAATTTAACCTTAAATATTATAGTTTAACAGCAATTTAACCTTAAATATTATAGTTTAACAGTAATTTAGCCTTAAATATTATAGTTTAACAATAATTTAACCTTAAATATTATAGTTTAACAGCAATTTAACCTTAAATATTATAGTTTAACAATAATTTAACCTTAAATATTATAGTTTAACAGTAATTTAACCTTAAATATTATAATTTAACAGTAATTTAACCTTAAATATTATAGTTTAACAGTAATTTAACCTTAAAATTGTAGTTTTATTGTTATTATAATACTATAAAATATTGCAGAGGACTTCTCTTCAAGTTTAAAACACTTATAAAATAAATAAATAAGAATATTTCCTTTAAAACAGCCAATAAAACAAGATCTTCACACCTGATGAAACACTTCAACTCAACAGTGTCTGGATTTAATTAGAATTAAACTTTTACTAAACTAAACTCACGTCCAATAAAACCAGTTTAAATAAAGTTAGTAAGTTTTGAATGTTTTGACCTCCAGCTGATCTCTCACTCACCTTTCCAGAGTACTGCGACATCTTTGCCCACTGGATGTTTTCCAACCTGGCCCACAACCACACACACAGTGTAACAGAGAAAAAGTTGGACCCCCCAATATATACGGCAGCGAGGGGGTGGGAGGGGGGAGCAGGGGGGGGGCGAGGGGCGAGCGGGGGGCGAAGGCCGGGCGGGGCGGACAAAAGAGACGGCTTTAAACGTTTCTGCTGCCTCGACGCTTTCCCTTCATCCTGATGTGTCTGCTGAGTCTGCTGTGTGTGTGTGTGTGTGTGTGTGTGTGTGTGTGTGTGTGTGTGTGTGTGTGTGTGTGGTCAATAGAAAGTGCTTGTCCTGGACTTTGTGGGGGTCACATGTCACCCTTCTATAGACAGACGGTGAATTCAGCTCCGACTGGACGAAGTTAAAAGTTCATTAAAAGAGACTCGAAATGTTTGATGTGTTGTTTCCTTCCTTCCTTCCTCCCTCCTTTCCTTTCCTTCCTCCATCCCTCCTTTCCTTTCCTTCCTCTCTCCCTCTAACCCCTTACCCTCCCTCCTTTCCTTCCTCCCTCCCTCTTTTCCCCTCTCTTTTCCTTCCTTCCTTCTTCCTTTCCTTCCTTCTTCCTCCCTCCCTTCCTTCCTTCTTTCCTTCCTCCCTTCCTCCTTCCTCCCTCCCTTCCTTCTTCCCTCCATTCCTTCCCTCCTTCCTTCCTCCTTTCCTCCCTTCTTTCCTTCTTCCTTCCTTCCTCCCTTCCTTCTTCCCTTCTTCCTTCCTTCCTTCCTTCCTTCCTTCCTTCTTCCTCCCTCCCTTCCGTCTTCCCTTCATTCTTCCTTACCTCCTTCCTCCCTCCGTCCTTTCGTTCGTTCCTTCCTTCCCTCTTTTCGTTCCTTCCTTCCTCCCTTCCTCCCTCCCTCCCTTCTTTCCTTCCTCCCTCCCTCCCTTCCTTCCTTGACAGGAGGTTGAAGTCACATGTTTCTCTTCTTGACTCAAACTTACAGGATGTTTTGCAGGAATATTTGGAGATCAAACCGTGAACAGTTGGACTTTAAGCTTTTACATCTTTATTAGCACGCTGTTGTTTTCTTCTCCAGCGGAAATCAGATCGCACCGCTCCGATCTCTGAGTGGCTTCAGGATGTTTCTCCTACAACTGGAAATGGCAGCTGTTTATCACATATGTCAACTCACTTAAAGTCTGACTGAACACTTTCCTTTTGTTCTGTTGTCTTCTATTTATTTATTTATTTATTTATTAATGTTTCCTCTCTGGTTTACTTTTTGCTTGTAGCTTTGTTTTGTCCTTAGTGGGGAGAGTTTGTGGTACCTGCAATGTCCTCAATAAAGACATTAATAAAAAAAATAAAAAGTTCTCTAACAAAGAAAATACTCACCTTAAGCTCATTCATAAGTTTTGGGAACATTTTGGGAACATTTTATACAACATTTTGGGAACATTTGGGAACATTTGGGAACAGTTTTGGGGACATTTTGGGAACATTTGGGAACTTTCTGGGGACATTTGGGAACATTTGGGAACATTTTAGGGAACATTTTGGGGACATTTGGGAACATTTTAGGGAACATTTTGGCAAAATTTGGGAACATTTTGGGGACATTTGAGGGAACATTTTGAGGACATTTTAGGAACATTTTGGGGATATTTTAGGGAACATTTTTGGGACATTTGGGAACTTTTGGGGACATTTGGGAACATTTTAGGGAACATTTTGGGGACATTTTAGGAACATTTTGGGAACATTTTAGAGAACATTTGGGGGACATTTTAGGGAACATTTTTGGGACATTTGGGAACATTTTAGGGAACATTTTAGGGAACATTTTAGGGAACATTTTGGGAACATTCGGGAACATTTTGGGGGGGACATTTGGGAACATTTTGGGGACATTTGGGAACATATTAGGGAACATATTAGGGAACATTTTGGGAACATTCGGGAACATTTTGGGAACATTTAGGGACATAGGAATATTTTTTGGGACATTTGGGAACATTTTAGGCAACATTTTGGGGACATTTTGGGAACATTTTGGAGACATTTGGGAACATTTTAGAGAACATTTGGGGGACATTTTGCGGACATTTGGGAACATTTGGGGGACATTTGGCAACATTTTGGGAACATTTAGGGACATGGGAATATTTTTTTGGGACATTTGGGAACATTTTGGGGAAGGAGGGAAGGAAGGAAAGGAGGAAGGAAGGAAGGAGGGAGGGAGAAAGGAAAAAAGGGATGAAGGAAGCAAGGAAGGAAGGAAGGAAGATTAAACCACTAAAATTACCTTTTCTAACATTATAATAAGTATAATATAATATTTGAGCTTTTTATCCAGGCGTGTTAATCTGAGGCTCTGCTGGAAGGAAGGAAGGAAGGAAGGAAAGATGGAAGGAAGGAAAGAAGGAAGGAAGGAAGGAAGTGTTTAATCTGAGGCTCTGCAGGAAGGAAGGAAGGAAGGAAGGAAGGAAAGATGGAAGGAAGTAAAGAAGGTAGGAAGGAAGGAAGGAAGAGTTTAATCTGACGCTCTGCAGGAAGGAAGGAAAGAAGGAAGGAAAGATGGAAGGAAGGAAGGAAGGAAGTGTTTAATCTGACGCTCTGCAGGAAGGAAGGAAGGAAGGAAGGAAAGATGGAAGGAAGGAAAGAAGGAAGGAAAGATGGAAGGAAGGAAAGAAGGAAGGAAAGATGGAAGGAAGGAAAGATGGAAGGAAGGAAAGAAGGAAGGAAGGAAGTGTTTAATTTGACACTCTGCTGCCTCCTGCTGGTGAGAATCAGTCACTGCGCTGCTTCACGGTTATTTATATGAGACGCTTCTGATTCTGCTTTCATTTCATCAATAAAGGAGGGAGGAAGGAAAGGAGGGAAGGAAAGGAGGGAGGGACAAAGGAAAAGAGGAAGGAAAGAAAGAAGCAGGGAGGAAGGAAGGAAAGGAGGGAGGGAGAAAGGAAGGAAGGAGGGAGAAAGGAAAAGAGGAAGGAAAGAAAGCAGGGAGGAAGGAAGGAAGAAGGAAGGAAGGAAGGAAAGGAGGGAGGGAGAAAGGAAAAGAGGAAGCAAGGAAAGGAGGGAGGAAGGAAGGAAGGAGGGGAGGAAGGAAGGGAGTAAGGTGGGAGGGATGGAGGAAAAGAGGAAGGAAGAAGGAGAGAAGGAAGGGATTAAGGAAAGGAGGAGGTGAGGAAGAAGGAGAGAAGGAAGGGATTAAGGAAAGGAGGAGGTGAGGAAGGAAGGAAAGAGGGGAGAAAGGAAGGAGGGAGGGAGGGAGGAAGGGAGGAAGGAAAGGAGGAGGTGAGGAAGAAGGAGAGAAGGAAGGGATTAAGGAAAGGAGGAGGTGAGGAAGGAAGGAAAGAGGGGAGAAAGGAAGGAGGGAGGGAGGGAGGAAGGGAGGAAGGAAAGGAGGAGGTGAGGAAGGAAGGAAGGAAGGAGGGGAGGAAGGAAGGGAGTAAGGAGGGAGGGATGGAGGAAAAGAGGAAGGAAGAAGGAGAGAAGGAAGGGATTAAGGAAAGGAGGAGGTGAGGAAGGAAGGAGGAGAGGAAGGAGGGAGGGATGGAGGAAAAGAGGAAGGAAGAAGGAGAGAAGGAAGGGATGAAGGAAAGGAGGAGGGGAGGAAGGAAGGAAAGAGGGGAGGAAGGAAGGAGGGAGGGAGGGAAGAAGGGAGGAAGGAAAGGAGGAGGTGAGGAAGGAAGGAAAGAGGGGAGGAAGGAAGGGAGTAAGGAGGGAGGGATGGAGGAAAAGACGAAGGAAGAAGGAGAGAAGGAAGGGATTAAGGAAAGGAGGAGTTAAGGAAGGAAGGAAGGAGGGATGGAGGAAAAGAGGAAGGAAGAAGGAGAGAAGGAAGGGATTAAGGAAAGGAGGAGGTGAGGAAAGAAGGAAAGGGGGGAAGGAAGGAAGGAGGGAGGGAGGGAGGAAGGGAGGAAGGAAAGGAGGAGGTGAGGAAGGTTTGTTAAACTGAGATAAATTCAGACTGAACTCCGCAGCAAGACATCATGGAGGTTACGACCACTTCAATATAATCAATATATTAAAAAAAGATCAATAAGAGAGATTTGAAATGACATTTGACCCATTTTATACCAAAAGACTGAATGCTCCTGAGCATGTCAAATGGTGTAACCACAAAATATCAAATGGTGTAACCACAAAATATCAAATGGTGTAACCACAAAATGTCACATGGTGTAACCACAAAAGAATGATAGATATTAAAGAGAGAGACGTCTTATACACACTTATCAACACTCAGCATTTAAAAAACCTAGCTGTTACAGGATTATAATCGTGTAAAGTGGAAATTTTTTTTGCTGAGAATAAAAAACCTGCACAAGAAGAAAGAAAGAAAAAGAAAAAAAACAAAAACTAAACTAGACTAAACTAAATAATGACAGACTGAAGGTGGGATAACGCAAAAACAATGATGATCCCCTTTTCCTTCCTTCCTTCTGTCCATCTGTCCTTCCTTCCTTCCTTCTGTCCATCTGTCCTTCCTTCCTTCCCCTTTTCCTTCCTTCCTTCTGTCCTTCCCCTTTTCCTTCCTTCCATCCGTCCTTCCTTCCTTCCCCTTTTCCTTCCTTCCTTCTATCCTTCCTTTCCTTCCTCTCTCTACCTTCCCCTTTTCCTTCCTTCTGTTCATCCGTCCTTCCTTCCCTCTCTACCTTCCCCTTTCCCTTCCTTCCTTCCTCTCTACCTTCCCTTTCCCTTCCTTCCTTCCCCTTTTCCTTCCTTCCTTCTATCCATCCTTCCTTCCTTCCCCTTTTCCTTCCTCCCTTCCTCTCTACCTTCCCCTTTTGGTTCCTTCCTTCCCTCTCTACCTTCCCCTTTTCCTTCCTCCCTTCCTCTCTACCTTCCCCTTTCCCTTCCTTCCTTCCTCTCTACCTTCCCCTTTTCCTTCCTTCTGTTCATCCGTCCTTCCTTCCCCTTTTCCTTCCTTCCTTCCTTCCCTCTCTACCTTCCCCTTTTCCTTCCTCCCTTCCTCTCTACCTTCCCCTTTCTTCCTTCCTCTCTACCTTCCCCTTTTCCTTCCTTCTGTTCATCCGTCCTTCCTTCCTTCCTCTCTACCTTCCCCTTTTCCTTCCTTCCGTCCTTCCTCTCTACCTTCCCCTTTTCTTTCCTTCCGTCCTTCCTTCCTCTCTACCTTCCCCTTTTCCTTCCGTCCTTCCTCTCTACCATCCCCTTTTCCTTCCTTCCTCTCTACCTTCCCCTTTCCCTTCCTTCCTTCCTCTCTACTTTCCCCTTTTCCTTCCTTCCTTCCCCTTTTCCTTCCTTCCTTCCTCTCTACCTTCCCCTTTTCTTTCCTTCCGTCCTTCCTTCCTCTCTCTACCTTCCCCTTTTCCTTCCGTCCTTCCTCTCTACCTTCCCCTTTTCCTTCCTTCCTTCCT
>NC_070598.1:950280-955280 GCF_027409825.1 Scomber japonicus | reverse complement strand
GGAAGAGGAAGAGGAGGAAGAGGAGGAGGAAGAAGAAGAAGAAGATCAGCTTTTTAACAGCTGCATTGACCTCATGCTGATTCAGTGTGTTGACCAGAAGTATTTCAGACACTAGTTACCCCCCCCCCTCCCTCCCTCCCTCCCCCCCCCCCCCCCCCCCCCCACCAGACAGACAGTCACATGACCAGCTGAGTCTCACCTGTTTGAACAGAGCGTAGATCTTCAGCTTGGTCTCATTTCCTGGATCTTCTTTCAGAGTCGACAGTTTGTTCTTCGCCTGCTCGAACTGCTCCACCGTCGCCCCTAGATACCATCATCATCATCATCATCATCATCATCACCATCATCTTCACCATCATCATCATCATCACCATCATCACTATCATCACCATCTTCATCATGTTTTTGTGTTTGTGTCTCTACATGTGTGTCTATGTGTGTGTGTGTGTGTCTCTACATGTGTGTCTATGTGTGTCTATGTGTGTGTGTGTCTCTACATGTGTGTCTATGTGTGTGTGTGTCTATGTGTGTGTGCAGCAGCAGATACTCACCCATCATAGGAGAAGCTGTGACGTGGAACTTCAGACTGGGAACACTGGAGAGTTTCACCAACCTGCAGACAGACGAGGAGTCAGCTGATTCACCTGAGCCTACCGTACTTCCACCACAGAGAAACAGGAAACAGGAAACACTGAGAGCTTTTA
The DNA here is from genome assembly GCF_027409825.1 of Scomber japonicus. Lineage (NCBI taxonomy): Eukaryota > Metazoa > Chordata > Actinopteri > Scombriformes > Scombridae > Scomber > Scomber japonicus. The sequence continues at coordinate 954,576 of NC_070598.1, read as the reverse complement.
CAGTCTGACCCTACCGTACTTCCACCACCACAGAGAAACAGGAAACAGGAAACACTGAGAGCTTTTACAGTCTGAGCCTACCGTACTTCCACCACAGAGAAACAGGAAACAGGAAACACTGAGAGCTTTTACAGTCTGACCCTACCGTACGTCCTCCACCACAGAGAAACAGGAAACAGGAAACACTAAGAGGGAATCTGATGCTAACCACTGTAAATGTGTCAGATATCACTGATATAATAACTCACACTGCTATAGTTACTATGGTTACTATAATAACTCACACTGCTATAGTTACTATGGTTACTATAATAACTCACACTGCTATAGTTACTATGGTTACTATGGTTACTATAATAACTCACACTGCTATAGTAACTATGGTTACTATGGTTACTATAATAACTCACACTGCTATAGTTACTATGGTTACTATAATAACTCACACTGCTATAGTAACTATGGTTACTATGGTTACTATAATAACTCACACTGCTATGGTTACTATGGTTACTATAATAACTCACACTGCTATAGTTGCTATGGTTACTATGGTTACTATAATAACTCACACTGCTATAGTTACTATGGTTACTATAATAACTCACACTGCTATAGTTACTATGGTTACTATAATAACTCACACTGCTATAGTTACTATGGTTACTATAATAACTCACACTGCTATAGTTACTATGGTTACTATGGTTACTATAATAACTCACACTGCTATAGTTGCTATGGTTACTATAATAACTCACACTGCTATAGTTACTATGGTTACTATGGTTACTATAATAACTCACACTGCTATAGTTACTATGGTTACTATAATAACTCACACTGCTATAGTTACTATGGTTACTATGGTTACTATAATAACTCACACTGCTATGGTTACTATGGTTACTATAATAACTCACACTGCTATAGTTGCTATGGTTACTATAATAACTCACACTGATGAAGCTCAGTAGAAGCTGATCAGAGACTTTAAATGAATGAGTGACTCACTGTGGGGGGGGGGGGTTCAGGGTATCTGCATGTTTAAAGACTTTTAAGATAATTGTAAAAAACCTCTTTAATGAAAAAATAAAACCATTGCTGCCACCAAAGAATACAACTACAGTATTATTTACACAGTTATGAGAAATTGAAAAAGCAGCAAGAAATAATCACAACACTAAGTTATATTATTATTTCTATCTGAATAACTCTAAAAGTTATTATATTAAAACTGCTCAACAAACAGCGGAGGAGTATTTAGATCCTTTACTCACATCAGTAATAGTCTGCATGTTATATTATAATATAATATATAATATAACAATATATAATGAGACTATGATTAGTTTCATTATAGTATAGTAAATAAACTGAACTAATATAATGATCTAATTTAATACTTTAACTACAATTATAGATATTTAAACACATTTTTAGACATTTTAAGGATCTATGGGGACTTTAGATCTTGTCCTCCATCACTTTACATTGAAGCACATTTAAAAGGAGAGCAGGAGGACAGCTGAATGTTTAATTAATATTTATATGATCAATAAAATGACTTTTTCCTCCCAAATATCTCAAATATCTTCAGTTTTCTAACACAGAGACGAAATAAAGCAGAAAATATTCATATTTAAGATTCTGAATCAGAGAATTTGATCTTTAATTGGGACTCAGAAGAGTAGACGGGTCGTTAAATGATCGATAACTAGTCAATGAATCGATTAATGGGTGAATGGGTCATGCTGTGTGTATGTGGAGCAAAGGTCGCAGCTAGCAGGCTAACAGCAGCAGGTAAACAGGGTCATAAAGAGAAGACAAGCTTCAGTATTTAAACTAAATGACTCTTTCTTTACTTAATGTGTCTCTCTGTGATATTTAACAGTCACCGTTTGATGTTTGATTGACAGGCGACACTTTGTTAGTTGGTTTTGATTCATTTTAGCTCCGGTTAGCTCCCGATGCTAATGCTATAAACGAGCTAAAATAAGATAAAATAAACATCAGCGGACGTTTAATCACCTTCTGGTTTTTAATAACCGCCATCCAGCGAGGCACCGCAGCGCCACTGCAGCCATTTACACCCGGAGAAGGAGGTCCAGAGAGCGGAGGGACGGAGTCAGAGAGGTCGGTGTGAGACTGTGGACCAGGCGGAGCCGAGAGGAGCCGAGAGGAGACGAGTAGAGCCGAGAGGAGCCGAGAGGAGCCGAGAGGAGCCGAGAGGAGACGAGTAGAGCCGAGAGGAGCCGAGAGGAGACGAGAGGAGACGAGGAGAGCCGAGCGGAGCAAAGAGGGGCCGAGCAGAGCCGAGAAAGGCCAAGAGGAGACGAGTAGAGCCGACAGGAGCCAAGAGGAGACGAGCGGAGCAAGGAGGGGCCGAGAGAAGCCGAGAGGGGCCGAGCAGAGCCGACAGAGGCCGAGAGGAGACGAGGAGAGCCGAGAGGAACCGAGAGGACCGTGAGGGGTCGGGATGGGACCTCTTTGCTTCTTTAAATATTTTGTTTATTATCATGTTTTCCTTTTTATTTAATGTTTTTAAAATTTCATTTTCTTTCATTTTTCTTTTTCCTTTTGTTTTAATTACACTATATATTTTTTTGCTTTTTAATTTTTTCTTAATGTAGCCTATTATTTTTTCTTTTTTTTTTCCTTTTTGTATTCTTGTAATTGCTTTTTGAAAAGACATGTTCCTGCCTTTTCTCCTCCTTTTATTTTTGTCTTTTTATTGTTACTGTTGTTTTTTTTATCCTCTCAAAACGAGCAGAATGTCAACAAACTTTATTTAAATAACAAGGGAAGATATACAGTATATATTAGGGCTGGGCCGATATGCTTTTGTGCCGATTCGATTCTCTAACGATTTTTGGGTAAACAAGTATTGCGATTTTATATTTCAATTATTGTGATTTTCTTTCCTTAAACAAGAAGAAGTTGATAATACATCATAAGTCATATTTACAAAAAACACACAATACACATCTCATCAGTTTGTGAGATTTATTTTTAAAACCTGCCCTCACAAAAAACATCTTCATCAGCATTTTGGGAAGACAGCTTTATTTATATAGCATTTCATACACTGGATCAATTCAATGTGATTTACATAAAAACTAAATATAAAAAAACAGTAAAATAATAAAAATATACAAAAAAGCAAATAAGAGGAGAAAGAACAAAGTTCCTCTATAGGCCAGCAGATACTTCCTGTCATTATGTGTGTTATAGTTAGTGGCTAAACTCTTCCAACATGTTTAAAAAGCTCGCTCACAACTTGACGTTTCAGTAAACTTTGAGCCGCTGGTGGTTTTCTCTCTGAGAGCTTCTGAGTTTCACTTTGGGTGTTGGACTTGAACATTGACTGAGACTCATAAGGATCAAAGCCACGACCTCCCAACCTCCAAACAGTCCTCTAACAGACTGAGATATCTGCTCTGAGAAAATCAGCTTCTGTTTTACAGCTTTTTAAATGTGGATATATGTGACTGACTAACTAACTGTCAGTCATGTGGAAACCATGTTGGCTTTACAAACTCTATTTACAACCAGTGAGAGATCAGGTTGGTACTAAATAACATGAGAATGTTTCTCTGACAGGAGGAGACTCTCCTTCCTACAAACCACACAGAGACACTGAGGAACCATAAAAAGACCAGAACCCAAACCCAGCACACAGAGGTCCAGTGAATGTGGTGTTGAAGGTGTGGAGGTGGATCAGTGTGTCAGAGGAGACTCTGTAGAAGGACAGAGTGCCAGCAGGACAGTCCACATACACTGCTACTCTGTTAGAGGCAGAGGAGGAGGAGGAGGAGGAGGAGGAGGAGGAGGAGGAGGAGGAGGAGGAGGAGGAGGAGGAGGAGGAGGAGGAGGAGGAGATGCGTGTTTCTCTCTTATTGTGACGGACAGAGTAACGACCATCAGAGCACTCCAGACTCCAGGACTGATTTCTATATCCAAACACACAGGCATTACTGCGTCCTTTCCTGCTGATTCTTCTGTAACTCACTGATATATCAACTCTTCCTCTCCACTCGACCTCCCAGTAACAGCGACCAGTCAGATCATTTCTACACAGCAGCTGAGACCAGACATCAAATCTGTCTGGATGATCAGGATATGACTGAACCTCCTTCACATGTGTCACCTTCCTGTTGTTATCAGACAGTTTGATGTTTCTGTGCATTGTGTTTGGATCCAGTTCCAGTTCACAGGCATCTGATGGAGAGAACGAGACACAATACAGCTGATCAGTTATTGATCAGTTATTGATCATCTGTTTCTAACCAGATG
>NC_070598.1:930280-945280 GCF_027409825.1 Scomber japonicus | reverse complement strand
CTATTTATTAATAACTTTTATTCATTAATTGAAATATTGCTTATGGAAGTAATAGTTTAACAACGACTGTCTCCTGGTGATAGGAGTATTTGGTGAATCAGACGTGGCACACTCGTAAATTCCACCTTACGAAAAAAGTACGACAGATTTAAGAAGAAAAATACGAACATACTATTGCATCTGGCCTAATGACTCCAATATGTATCATATATGTAAAATTGTGTTAAATGAAAGTGTTAAAATAGTGTAAAATGTTAATCTACTAAGCCGGACATTAGATGAGAGGACATTGTGTTTAAATTACTACATGTTGAAATAGACACTGAATTAATATTGACTTTGTTAATGAGCCTATGTCAACCATGAATAAAATCAAAGTGAGGTTCAATCATAGTTCAGCAATATGTGCCTTACTTTCTGAATTATGTTTTTCTTATTTCATTTGTAGCTGCTTCCAACGTTACACCACTTTTTCACCTGTATGCTACAATTTTAAAAGGCAGAGCAAGGCAAGGCAGTTTTATTTATATAGCGCATTTCATACACAATGGCAACTCAATGTGCTTTACATAAAACAGAAACATTAAAACATACAATTATTACAAGCTAAAAGCTGCTTCGCCATGTTTAGTTTGAAAAGAGGAATGTTAAGTCAGTGGAGTGGTGCATTAAAACTTAAACACTGACTCAGCAGCAGTTTTCTCCCATGATGCTTCTCTCTCCTTAGCGTCTGCAGCAGTGATACTTTTAGTGAAATATATGTGATATAACTCAATGTAACGTAATATATGTGACGTAACTCAATCTTTTTTTTTTCTCGGTAGTAGCAAGTTTTCTTCAGGAAAATGTGAAGTAGAAACACAAATGTGTAATTTATGAATCATCAGTATGTGTGATGGGAGAAAGAACATTTTATATTAGAAATAATATAAAATAGGAAGTAAAGAACTCATTATTGTAGGTGCAGTATTCTTATGGATGTTCAACTGTATCTGGTTCACTTAAATGATTTTTAGTCATTTTGAGGTTCAAAATAAAAACTTTTGCAGGTTGTTTACATCTATTATCAAGTCAACCATCAGAGACACTTTGAGCATCTACAGACAGCGTCTCATACACACTGAGAGAGCCTGGCGTACTTATAAGGAGAACAGATACAGCTCCAGAGGGAACCCAACACCCACAGCTCTGAAGATGAAGCTCAGATTCATCGAGTGGAACCACTGGTTGGCCAAAAAACACTGATGGACCTAACCCTAACCCTTTATAGAAGCATCACTGTGTTACTGAAGGTGTAAAAGTAGGACATAAGCAGGCAAGAAATTAGACTTTCAAAATGTTCAACTAGTATCTTGATTCTTGATTACTGTGGTGTATAAGACAGAAACTACATGGAAATGATCCTGCAACAGCTCACTTAAATGCCATGATATGTGAGGTCAATTTAGGGGCAATTTCTAAGAACTTTCAAATAATATTATCTGCTAATTATCACATGACTGTTCAATTTACAGACCGGTCCAATGAGATGTTAGAAATCTGTAAACTCATCAGTGGTGTTTAATAATTCAACAACAAAAACAAAAGAAAACAATAAAAATCTGCATAGAAAGTAATTCTCTGCTGCTGAAGTTTAGAAAGAAATGGTCTGACAAATCACATCAGCAGAGACAATCCTACACAGGTTTAATGTTTATCCTCTGAAGGTTATAAATGTTTTGTGTTTGTTATGTACATTGGGATCTACTCTAAAGACTCATGTAAAAAGGGTCAGTGTTATGAGCAAATGCTTCAGCCTTCACCTTTTTGGTCAGAAACTGCTTCATTTGTTTAGGTATTTTACGTTTTGGTTGACAGATGAAGAAAACAAGAATATATGATTATTTACTTTATTATACGTGTATTCTAAACTAAACAGGCTGATGAATCCTGACCTGAGAGTTTCCAGTCCACAGTGTGGACTCTCCAGTCCAGCAGAAAGCTGCTTCACTCCTGAATCCTGCAGGTTGTTGTTACTCAGGTCCAGATCTCTCAGACTAGAGGACTGGGAGCTGAGAACTGAGGACAGAGCTTCACAGCTTCTCTCTGAGAGGTTACAGCCATTCAACCTGGAGATACAAGTTAAATACATCAGAATCTGTGATAAACAGACGTAAATATCTCAATCACATGATATAAAAGCAAAGATCAAACAAACAACAATAACAAAAAGAAAGGAAAAAGGGACTTGTGGAACAGTTAATATAGACCTATTGAGTGATTCAAGATGCCAAGTGAGGTCAGATCAGAGTGAGCCCTTCAATGCTTCAGCCGTAGTGAGCCACATATTCACATTCGTCCCCATTTACACGGGCTGTCGACAGCTCCATATAAGTAACATCAAGAAAAGTTAAAACCCACTGTCAAAGTGTGAGGGGGCTTTTCTTCATTTTCTTAGCAGCTGATAAACCTGCCAACATTACACGTTTCTGACATTCAGGGACTCAAAGTGCAGAAAGATCATTTAATAATAACACTGGTACTGTCTCCGATATGAGTGCTGTCAGCTCAGCGGCCACACCCTGCCAAAATCAAGCGACAGGAGGGCACTCCCACACCATGTGGAGGAAAGTACCAGGGGTTTTTAATGTACACAGGGTGCATGAGGAATCATTGATAATATTCATAAAATGTAGCTTACGAGGGGTCAGGTAGGTCCTGTGTATGAAATTATAATGGATCTGCTGGTGGTCACGATTTCGATAGGCGAGTTTCATATTGACCCACACCTTGTCCCAATCAAAATCCTGATCCAGTCCGGGGACAACACCCCTCCACATCCTGTCTACTGGGAGTGTTTTGTAGGAGGCCTCAAGCAAGTATAAGTATAGAGTGGATACCATTCCCCTCAAAGCTCTTTTAGTGATGATCAACTCATGAACAGGATGTGCAGGCAGCGGTTGCTGCCAAGGTACACCATGTGCTTTAAGAGCTGCTCTCAGCTGTAAATAAAAAAGGAAGGAAGTGCCTGGCAGATAGAAGCTATTCTTAACGTCTTGAAAGGACCGTAAACCATCTAAGCCGAAAATATCACCCAAAAACTGTATCGCTCCCCTTTCCCACAGAGAGTAGGTGACAGGTTTCCCCCCAATCAGCAAACCCCTTATTATTAAAAATTGGAGACTGCAGGTGCCATCTGCAAGATATATCACAAATCCTTTCCACTGAACCTGGCCTGAATCAGAAATCGTGACATTAGAAAAGCTGAACCTCATAGTTAAGAAAAATACTTCCAAGACAAAGTATAATTTGATCTGACCTGAAAGTTTCCAGTCCACAGTGTGGACTCTCCAGTCCAGCAGAAAGCTGCTTCACTCCTGAATCCTGCAGGTTGTTGTTACTCAGGTCCAGATCTCTCAGACTAGAGGACTGGGAGCTGAGAACTGAGGACAGAGCTGCACAGCTTCTCTCTGAGAGGTTACAGCCACTCAGCCTGGAAAGGAAATATAAAGAAACAGATGACAAGCAAGAAGTTACTTATTTTTTAAAAGACAGAAAAATATTTAAATAATGATGAATGAATCAAACTATCAGTGTACTTACAGAACTGTTTTGGAGGTTTTGACCACTGGCAGCAGCCTCAGAAGAGCCTCCTCTGAAGCAGAGTATTTCTTCAGGTCAAACACGTCCAGATCTTTTTCTGATGACAGTAAGATGAAGACCAGAGCTGACCACTGAGCAGGAGACAGTTTATCTGTGGAGAGACTTCCTGATCTCAGGGACTGTTGGATCTCCTCCACTAGAGAACGATCATTCAGTTCATTCAGACAGTGGAACAGATTGATGCTTCTCTCTGCAGACACATTCTCACTGAGCTTCTTCTTGATGTACTCAACTGTTTCCTGACTGGTCTTTGAGATACTTCCTGTCTGTGTCATCAGACCTCGTAGGAGAGTCTGATTGGTCTGCAGTGAAAGACCCAGGAGGAAGCGGAGGAACAAGTCCAGGTGTCCATTTGGACTCTTTAAGGCCTCGTCCACAGCACTCTGGTAGAAACGTGTCTCTGCAGATTCTTGTTTAGTTTCAGACTTCTGGGATGTTGTTTGTTGTTGTGCCAGCAGATTGACTCCAGACTTGATGAATGTCAGATGGACATGAAGAGCAGCCAGAAACTCCTGAACACTCAGATGGACGAAGCAGAACACCTTGTCCTGGTACAGCCCTCTCTCCTCTTTAAAGACCTGTGTGAACACTCCTGAGCACACTGAGGCTGTTCTGATATCGAAGCCACACTCTGTCAGGTCTGATTCATAGAAGATCAGGTTGCCTTTCTGCAGCTGCTCAAAAGCCAGTTTTCCCAGAGACTCAATCATCTTCCTGCTCTCTGGACTCCAGTGTGGATCTGTCTCAGCTCCTCCATCATACTTGATGTTCTTCAGTTTGGACTGAATCACCAGGAAGTGGATGTACATCTCAGTCAGGGTCTTGGGCAGCTCTCCTCCCTCTCTGCTTTTCAACACATCCTCCAGAACTGTAGCAGTGATCCAGCAGAAGACTGGGATGTGGCACATGATGTGGAGGCTTCGTGATGTCTTGATGTGGGAGATGATGGTGCTGGCCTGCTCCTCATCTCTGAATCTCTTCCCGAAGTACTCTTTCTTCTGTGGGTCAGTGAACCCTCTGACCTCTGTCACCATGTCAACACACCAAGGAGGGATCTGATTGGCTGCTGCAGGTCGTGTGGTTATCCAGAGGCGAGCAGAGGGAAGCAGTTTACCCCTGATGAGGTTTGTCAGCAGCACATCCACTGAGGTGGACTCTGTAACATCAGTCAGGTTCTTATTGTTGTGGAAGTCCAGAGGAAGCCGACACTCATCCAGACCGTCAAAGATGAATACAACCTGGAACTCTTCAAACCTGCAGATTCCTGCTTCTTTGGTTTCAGTAAAGAAGTGATGAACAAGTTCCACCAAGCTGTACTTTTTCTCTTTCAGCACATTCAGCTCTCTGAAAGTGAATGGAAATGTGAAGTGTATGTCCTGGTTGGCTTTGTCTTCAGCCCAGTCCAGAGTGAACTTCTGTGTTAAGACTGTTTTCCCAATGCCAGCCACTCCCTTTGTCATCACTGTTCTGATTGGTTCATCTCTTCCAGGTGAGGCATTAAAGATGTCTTCTTGTCTGATTGTTGTTTCTGGTCTGACTGGTTTCCTGGATGCTGTTTCAATCTGTCTGACCTCATGTTCATCATTTACCTCTGCAGTCCCTCCCTCTGTGATGTAGAGCGGTGTGTAGATCTGATTCAGAAGGGTTGGGTTTCCTGCTTTAGCGATCCCCTCAAACAGACACTGGAACTTCTTCTCCAGGTTAGACTTGAGTTTATGTTGACACCTCCCAGCAGGAGTTCCTGAATGAACAAACAACATGAAATCAATCAGGTGATTCAGTAAATTGGTAGAATGTAAACATTAAACTGCAGATGTTTATAGTTTCCTCACTATGAAATCTATTCAGCTCATCAGTGGAGGACAAACACCCTCTGATCTGATGCAGATGTGTGCATCATATTAACAGCAGAGTTTGAAATATAAACCTCTCCCATGTTGCCTCCATTTCCTCTCCATCATGTTAAATCTTTATAGAAATCCTCTTACTGCTCTGCAGACGCTCAGCCAGCTCCTCCTGCTTCATTCTCCTCAGGAAGTGCACTGTGATCTTCAGAAATGCGTCTCTGCTTCTCCTCCTCTGCTCTTTCTCCTCACCGTCCAACACTTCCTCATCCTCACTCTGACTCTCTAAGCATTCTGGGTAATCTGGACTCAGAACCTTCCGCATCTTCTTCAGCTCGTTCTTCACAAAAGTGACGATGTTCTCCTCCAGCAGCTGGAACAGAATAATATATGAATGACACAATCAAACTAACATCATGAGGCAAACATCAGATCCATGTTGGACACACTGACAATCCACTGGTCTACAAAGTGCAGCATGGAGATGATTGTGAACAAAATAGATGTAAAAGTAGTTGTTGTCCATGTACAGACCATAAATATGGAGTCCAGGTGTGTTTGATGCTGCTGGGCAGACTGACCACTGGGAACCTCTGAGCTCTCCTGGTCCACTCTGTGGAGGAATCATGAGGAATCATGAAGAATGAGCTCACATTATGTCTGTCCACACAGAGACAAACACAAGCTAAAAGGTCCATCAAGTGATATTTGGATGTGAACAGAGAATCAGATGACTCCCTGTAGTGGTAAAGCTTTACTAGTCCTGCTGATCCCATTGAGAATCAACAGCTCAGACTGTTTGTAGCTTTCAGCTCAGAGTCACTTTGGTTTAGTCCCAACAGCTCTCAGCAACCCTCCATGAAGCTCTGCCTCCCTCACTACACACTGCTGAAGGCAGCTACAACCAGTGTGTGGTTGTATGAGACTGGTTGTACTGGGCAGCTCCCAGTGTCAATGTGTCTGACTGTGTGAGTGTGAACGCTGCTCAGAGAACTTTGTCTGAGTCAATAAAGGTTTAAAAACAGGAGACTTGATAAGAGTCTGATGAAAACATCATTATGTTTTTATCTGTTTGAAAATCCTCACCTGTGATCATCAGAGTGGCGTCCATCTTTGAAGGTATTAGGAAGCTCCATAGACCAATCACTGTTCATAGACACACAGCTGGGTTCAGGTTGGTCCAGCTTCCTCCTGATAGAAACACAAGATAAATTCTGCTCAGCACCCAGAACACACTGACACTAAATCTGTCAGTGATTTAATACACCTACTGTACACAACACAGTAGTATCCAGGTAGTTTTATATGAATTCACTGTTAACCTTAAACATGATTAACTGTATGAGTAGAGCTGTATTCAGTGCAGTGTGCAGCACCTGGAGGGGTGAAGCTGACACTCAGCCGAGGACACAGATGCATGAACTCCTTAAATATCAGCTGGTGGTCAATGAGTGTTGGGTTCTTATTGTCTAAGGCTTCTCCTTCATCTACTGTCCTGGATTGAACCTCATTTGGACGTCTCTTTGGATAAAAGCATCTGCCAAATGAATTCATGTCAATAAAATGTTTGTTTGGTCTTTATTAAAGATGCTGTGATGATGAGCAGCTGTCTGGATAATTCTCTGTTCTGCAGACATTTCTGTTGACAGTCCTTCAGCCTGTTAGTGATACTATTGCTTCTCCTGCAGTTGTTTGATGTGGTTAACACACTGCTTCCTTTAGCTCATCCTGTCACAGACTAATATTAACAGTGTACTCTGAAACTGACAAGAACCCAAGCTGACCACAGCTGCTGGTCTCTGAGAAGGAAACTACCAACTTTTAATGAGCTTACAGGAGCTGAGTGATACTCACAGACACATTTTGGGTGGAGGCTCATTTTAATACAGTATAGTGAATAAAAGGTTGTGTGTGTGTGTTTGTTTTGGGTCAGTCAGCGTGCTCGCTGGGTGGTGAAACCAGTGGCTGCAACATATTTAATAAATATCATAGAATAATGATGCAATCATTAAACACAACCAATGAAGTTTCATCTTTAATTTCCTGATGTTTTAAAGACATTTCTTGTAAACTGTGATGAGGGGCCCCGGCCCTCGTACCCACTCTAACATTCACACTGATCTGCTCTGTCCATCATCACTATAAAATGATCATCAATCAATAGAAATTACAGTTTGAGAAATGAATTCTTCTTTAAAAGATGTTGAATTTTAACTGTTTTAATAAAAACAGCAACAAACTGAAATGATCTAATTACCAACATTATGGATCATTATGGATCAGAAATATCAATAAAATGATCCAAATGTCAAATAATTCAACTGAGAACTATTTATCCTGATTGAGGTTTGAACTCATATTGTCCAATAACCTGATTTTAATACTGAGAACTATTTACTTTATAGTACTTTTAGTTCAGGTTCAATCACCAACACTTCCCTCCAGGAGAGATTCTGGATTATTGCAGTAAAATGTTTGATTTTGCAGCAGTTTTTCTAAATTATGATCAAATCTGAAAAGAGAAGTTTGATAAAAACATTTCAAACTGAGTCAGTTACATTTAATATTTAGTGACAGTTTACCTCGTTGCAGACGGACGTTGTTCTTTAAAAAAAATGAGTTCACCCTTTGACCGATCACTCTTCACAGACACACAGCTGGGTCCGGGTCCAGGTCCAGGTCCAGGTCCAGCAGAGTCTGGTCTGTGCCATGCTGTGTCATGTTCCCCAGACAGAGAGCTTTTAGAGGGAGGGACTCCTTCCTCTCTGTCCTCACTCTGATCCATGCTGCTGAAGTCACATCCACATCAGTCACACACACTTTCTACCTTCATCTGGAGAGGAAACACAGATCATCCTTTACATCATTTCTCCTGTCACATCCTAAATATCAGCTGCTCCTCCTGTGATTGGCTGTTATTCTCTGTTATATATCAGTGTGAATGCAGCCAGACAGCAGTGTGAGGCAGAGAAAGCTGCCATCAGCTGCTGTACTTCTACTATCAGTCCACTAGATGGCGCCATGAAGCTGCAGTGAATTGAAGAGCAGCACACATGATGCATGGAGGAGGATTTACATTCACTGACAGGCAGAAGGACTGAGAGCGACTACAGAGTCTCTGCACAAAATGACTTTATGCAACAAACAGCAGCAGATTATTTGAGATGAAACAACTGTGATGGAATTTATTTCACCTCAAGCCTTCAATATAACATTTATCATTTCCCCTCTATCAACATTATTTAATTAACTAACACCTAATATTCACTTTTAATGGGTCTGTAAGTTTCCTGTAAAGGACTCTAATTAAAGTCATTATTTATATGTAACATAGAGGCTGTTATACTCAGATTCTTCCAGCTCATTCATTCAAGTGTTTTACTATAAAATTGTTGTTGTTGCATTTGAGTCATTTTCTACTGAAAGCTCGTAATTCAGATGTTTACACTGTTTAATAACTCTTGATAACAGCATCTAGACCTGGAACATGCAAACAAAGACCAAAGATTACAGTTTGTACTTTGACGTGTAAAAGCAGCATGAAGGACTTCCTACAGTTCTCACATGACTTATAGAAGCATTTGGAAGGATTCACATCATTGACTTCAGTTAAAGTACAAATAGCATCCTGTAAACATACTCTATTACTAGTAAAAGTCCTGCATCCATCATGTACACAAGTATTATTGGAAGTAAATGTACATGAAGTATCAACAGTAACTGAGTGTGATGCTTTAACATGTAGAGCTTTATGTTGGAGCTACTTTTAACTGTTTTATGTAGTTTCATCAATAACAGTGAGTGTTACTCTATATGTTCACTTTTATAATGACGATCATTTGATTGATGGATCTGTTTTTATTGATGCTGTGATGTTATACTGAAGACACTGATGTCTGAGGCTAACTTCACACTTTATCATATTTTATAGACGGATCATTTCTTTCAACATTTCAAATCTGAATCTTAGCTGTGGAAAAATGTAGTGGAGTAAAAAGTCAAATATCTCCTCTGTAATGTAGTGGAGAGGAAGTATAAAGTAACAGGAAAAGGAAGTACAAGTACTGCAGATTGTACTTCAGTACAGTACTGTAGTGAATGTACTATAAGTTATAAAAGCAGATGGATCCTTCCAAAAAACTCATACAGAGTTTCAAACTAAATGAGTGAGTCTCAAACATTGGACACACAATGATGAGATCTCTTTTAAGGCTCATACTTCTCAGATTTGTCTCATAAAAGTCTCAGATTCATCTCATGTTATTCTCTTAATTCTCCTTCAAATAACCAAGACATCATTGAGATCCCACTTCTCAAATATTGCTCAAATGGTTTTCTCAATTCAACCTCCTTTGTCTTACTGGTGTCTTGTCTCTTTTTAGCTCATCTCTTGCTCCTAAGGGACCCTTAGGAGAAGTAACTCAGAAACAAATGATCACAGAATGATATGAATATGAAAAGCTCAAATTTATCTCAAGAGGTGAGATTGAACAACAGATGAGCAACACATTTTTCCTATGGGGATCTTCAACACATTTGATGACACATTTCCATCAAGAAGCGACACTAGTTCATGTTGGAGGAGTGTCAATAAGATGAGTGCTGTCTTTGTGAATACTACAGTATTTATTGAATCAAAGAAGTGAAGCCCCTCACCCCCCTGCTGGCTCCACATCAGTCCTGTAGTATCAATAGAAACAGTCTATATTCAGCTGTAGACACACTCACACACTCACAGCTGTTCTCCTGTTGAAACATTTACAAAGTTCAAATTATAAAGTATTTAGGTTTTTACTGCTCTAACATGTAAACATGGGTCAACACAGCATTTAGAGTTAAACAGCAGAGCTCAGTGTGTGTGTGTGTGTGTGTGTGTGTGTGTGTGTGTGTGTGTAGAGGCCACACAGGCTCGTGCATGAGAACGCGCTCGCAGCGGGAAAAAACAACCAACGTATTTTCAGAATCTACCCAGCAACAAGAAATACTGTGTTGTGATTGGCTGGTGGGTCGCTGACTCGGGACAGCTGTGAACTCAGCAGAGAAATGTGCCTCCGCCTCGCTGTTCATCATATATTATATATTAATGTCTGTGCGGTGGGATCTATCACTGCTCAGCGTGACAAATGTCAGGTGTGTTAACTGCTTGAAATGCTCCACACACTCACTCCTAAATCACAAGATGGCGGAAAGGTTTCAGCCGTTAGTTTGAGTTCATTTTTAACAACCAAACTGCAGATTTCTGCTGTTTGTGAGGAGCTAAACTAACAGCAGTCAGCACTAACAACACGAACAAAGAGACATTAAAGTGTAAAAACACAGAAAGTGTCGGTTACATTACCTTCAGACGGAGAAAACGATCTGCAGCACGATGTCAGAGGAAGTGAAAGTAAAGTGTGAAGAGGAAGAGGAAAAGGGAGGAGTTGACGTTTAGTGGCAGTAAAATAAATTCTGAAGAGGAAGAGGATGAGGGAGGAGTTGACTCAGGGCTGGCCCCAGGATTTTAGTGGCACTAAACTAAATTCTGTTTGTGGCCCCAAAACACTTGAGACACAAGCACCAAACCACACACGCTGCTCATAACTGGACCAACATGAACACACACACTGGAACATGAATTAACAACAACTCTCTGACTTGATTTGAAAAGCAAAGTGTATTAAAATGTGTGTAATGGATGTTTAGCAGAGCATTCAGCCGCTCTGCTCCCCGTCTCTGGAATCCATTACCACCCCAACTCAGAAACATCCATTCATTCCCCCTTTTCAAATCACAACTCAAAACACATCTGTTTAAAACTGCCCATTCCATCTGATGTCAATTACCCTGTCACTTTTATATTGTCTTTATTTTTTATTTTTGTCTTTATTTGATTTGTATTCTTTTTCTTTTATTCTTATCCCTGTGTCATTTTATTCATTCATTTATTTACCTGCCTACTTTTTATTTTATTTTTTACTTTATTATTATATAGTGTTACTACTAATTGATCAGAGGAGTATTGATCATGTTATTAACTGATATGTGTGTGTGTGTCTGTGTGTGTGTATGTGTGTGTGTGTGTGTGTGTGTGTGTGTGTGTGTGTGTGTGTGTGTGTGTGTGTGTGTGTGTGTGTGTGTGTATAATGCAGTTAAAGTAAAGTTTATTGGTAACTTTACTTTAAAATGCTTAAAGAACATATTGCAGGTCAAACTTTTTACAAAATGTAATCTAAAAAATTGGAATTTGAAAAGTTAATGGAGATTTAAAAACGACTCCAGAAGCCTCAGTAGTGTATTTATAAGTATATTTTAAAGAAAAACTAGTTCCTACATTATTTTTCTAAACATTGATTCAATGAGGGCTCTAACCTGCAACCTGCTCTTTAAAAAGAGACACCACCATATATATTTCAGTTCTGATTTTACTGTAATCTGTTAGTTGTTGCAATACCTGAACAGGACACTAGATGGCGCATTAAGCACTATACACTGCTCTGATTAAACACAACTTATATAACTTCTTATTTTAATAATCAACTGTAATAGTCAACATTACTTTTATACATATTCCATCATTTCTTATTCTTTTACACTTTATTCATATTTATGTGTTTTATAAAGTCTTTTTAAGCCTTTACAGTATGAATAAGAGGAATGCAGCTATTACCTAATGTTTGTCCTGTTGGAGCTGCTGGATGCAAACACTGACTGAATCTATGTTCCTCTTGTGGAGCTTGGCATAGAGGAAGTCCACATGTGGCCAGATGTGGTGAAACAGCTGCAGACAGAGCTCAGCAATGTTAAGCCTGCTAAAAAACTGATCTTCATGTTATCGTCTTGATGGCTGCAGCTTTCTGTCAGGCCTCATTAGATTAACTTCATCAACAATATAAATGTGATATAAACACTTGTGGTGTTTTAATTTTTCATAAATCACTTTTAAATCCAAATGAAGAAGAGAGGAGAGCCTCTGCTGTCCAGGAGGGAGAGTGTGTGTTTCTATCAGCAGCTGCTCTCAACATTTAGAGACACTGAAGGGAGAAAGAAGTGAAAACTGGAGATGGAAAACTATCACACTATAAACGTTTGTTAGTGTTTATTGAATCTGATTGAATGAGCTGACAGTCATTTGTTTTTGCATATTATTATTTTTAGCTGAAACGTTTAGTATTAACAGCTAACATCAGTAGGACTGTAACCTCATTTATAATTCATAACGGCTAGCTTAACTAGTGTGGCGGTTGTGTTATGGAAGAAGCACCACCGTCACTTTCAGCATCAACCTGACATTTATTCTGATGGTAAAAGGAGTGATATCCCGCAGTCAGTCTCTCACATGGACTTCTCCAAAATGCTAAAATAAAATAACAAATAAGATAAGTTTGACTCGGTGCTAGCTAGCAGCTACTCCATACTATTAACATACAGAGCTTAGCTAGCAAACCACCGATAACATGGAGCATCAACACTCTGACTTTAACTATTCAAACACTGATAATATTAACATACAGTATTTTCCCAGTCATTGGAGGTTTAAGTCATCATATAAGATACAGAAACACACTCTTAGCCATAAAAACAAGGTTAATATCTCTATTTGTACGGAGCTGATAAATGTGCACCGACCACAGAGACACACAGACTGTTACCTGAGTTCAGGCTCACCAGCAGAGGGCGCTGCACTCATATTACTCTCAGTCTCTGTGGTAATAGCCATTATTCTTATGCAGAGAAAATACATAATAAAATACAATACATAACACAATAGGAAATGGACTAATGACCAATAATAGATTTAAATCAGTTAAAAATACATATGAATTAAAAACAGGACAGTTAGAAATGGCAAGTGGAATCATTAACTCTGTTACACTAGCACTCAATGTTTTCTTGCAACATTAAATTTGGTGATTTGATTTATTATTTTTATTATTTTAATTCACCTACCTGTCTAACCTCGTGTGTCCAAACTGCCCCAAATAGTTTCAGGCTAAGTTTTCTAGTTATGTTAAATTGTGTTTCTGTTCTGCTCATGTTTGGACATATTTAGATAACTGGATCATTTGAATATTTGGATTAAATTGTATTTGTTGTGTGGTTAATATAAAGGTCTGGAAGATACATGTAATGTACCTTTGTAATGTCTTCCAGTCTATATTTAATGTTTTTACATTTATATTTTCTTTCATTTTTCTCTTTCCTTATTTCTTATTGCCCCCCCCCCCTTCATTTAATTACACTATATATTTTTTTGCTTTTAATTTTTTCTTAATGTATTATTTTTTCTATTTTTTTTCCCCTTTTTGTATTCTTGTAATTGCTTTTTAAAAAAACATGTTCCTGCCTTTTCTCCTCCTTTTATTTTTGTCTTTTTATTGTTACTGTTGTGTTTTTATCCTCTCAAAACGATCTGAACGTCAACAAACTTTATTTAAATAACAAGGGAAGATATATTTATATTAGGGCTGGGCCGATATGCTTTTGTGCCGATTCGATTCTCTAACGATTTTTGGGTCCCGATTCGATTTAAATTGCGATTCTGATTAAACAAGTATTGTGATTTTATATTTCAATTATTGTGATTTTCTTTTCTTAAACAAGAACAAGTTGAAACCAAACACTTGATAATACATCATAAATCATATTTATAACACACAATACACACAGCTCATCAGTTTGTGAGATATCCTCATTCGCCAACATCTTACAATAAACTGATACATTTATCTTTAGAAAATAAAAAAATTAATAAACAGCGTTTTAGGAAGACAGCTTTATTTATATAGCGCATTTCATACACTGGGTCAATTCAATGTGATTTACATGAAAACTAAATATTAAACTGTAAAAAGAAGTTCAAAAGACAATATTTTGACTATTTTCTGACATTTTAGAGACAAAACTATGAATGGATGAATCATCATGTTGATTGACAGCTGTACATGCACATCCAGTAGAGACACATAAAAACATGTTGGTTTCTGAATCCACTATATGATTAAAAAAACAACTCATTGAACAAGAAGCTAAAAAAGCAAATAAGAGGAGAAAGAACAAAGTTCCTCTATAGGCCAGCAGATACTTCCTGTCATTATGTGTGTTATAGTTAGTGGCTAAACTCTTCCAACATGTTTAAAAAGCTTGCTCACAACTTGACGTTTCAGTAAACTTTGAGCCGCTGGTGGTTTTCTCTCTGAGAGCTTCTGAGTTTCACTTTGGGTGTTGGACTTGAACATTGACTGAGACTCATAAGGATCAAAGCCACGACCTCCCAACCTCCAAACAGTCCTCTAACAGACTGAGATATCTGCTCTGAGAAAATCAGCTTCTGTTTTACAGCTTTTTAAATGTGGATATATTGATTTGATTTGATTTTTATTACGTGTCTTGCACCCTGGGGTGCCCAGCCCAAATGGACTTACAAGACACTGAAACAGTAGAAGAAAAGCACAAATAATAACAAAAGAAAACCAGATTACGAGAGAACAGGCATTATAGAAACTAAACATATAGATTGTCCTGACGCTTTTTCCAA
>NC_070598.1:902780-925280 GCF_027409825.1 Scomber japonicus | reverse complement strand
TCGTCATTGTGACCCAAATGTTCAAATCATTCTAATGTGTTTATGAAGAGTCAAGCTTTTGCCAAAAGGAAGAATAAAGACGCACTTTTATCACAGTGCTGTCTCAACTTTTCAGGTTTTTTTAAACTCAGCATAAAACTAGAAAGTGTGTGTGGCATCTTACCTGGAACGACACAATGCTGCACACCTACACACAAACAAACACTGTGTTTTCTATCACTTATTTACACGTCAGTAATAAAACGTCAGCGTGTGGATCATTAAGCTTGTTGTTCTAGTTAGTGAACTAACAGCTTCTCACAGTCAGCAGTAGGAGATGAGGAGAGGAGCAGGTTGACCTCAGGTCTCTACACTGACAGCCTGAAGTAGGAGGAGCAGCTACGGAAGCCTAATGATGCTAAAAGTAAATGCTACTAAACAAACTATTCATACTGTGAGTCTGTAGTTTCAGAGTCGTGTGAAATCATTGAGAATAATATAAAATCAGTCTGACTTGACTCTTGACACTGTAAAATAAGAATAAGTAAAGAACTCATTATTCAGTATTTCAGAGAGTAATGGGTGTGAACTACAGGGGATGCAAGTATGTCCCGATCATTAAATTGCACTTCTGAATCCATAATCATGATGACATTACTCTATTTGTAAAAGTATTCAGTTATTTAGTATAAAGTAGTAGGCTATTTAACAATTTAGGTAGATATATCAGTCATTTAAATTGACAATTGAAACTATGATATAA
The DNA here is from genome assembly GCF_027409825.1 of Scomber japonicus. NCBI lineage: Eukaryota > Metazoa > Chordata > Actinopteri > Scombriformes > Scombridae > Scomber > Scomber japonicus. The sequence goes on along the minus strand of NC_070598.1, from coordinate 924,538 downwards.
TGCAAACTTACAATATTAATATTAGCGGCCGAAACTACAAAGCGACTCGTCCACAGTTACTGTTCTACAATATAAACTGACTATTTATTAATAACTTTTATTCATTTAATTAAAAAGTTGCCTATGGAAGTAATAGTTTAACAACGACTGTCTCCTGGTGATACGAGTGTTTGGTGAATCAGACGTGGCACACTCGTAAATTCCACCTTACGAAAAAAGTACGACAGATTTAAGAAGAAAAATACAAACATATTAATTTATCTGGCCTAATGACTCCAATATGTTTCATATATGTAAAATTGTGTTAAATGAAAGTGTTAAAATAGTGTAAAATGTTAATCTACTAAGCCGGACATTAGATGAGAGGACATTGTGTTTAAATTACTACATGTTGAAATAGACACTGAATTAATATTGACTTTGTTAATGAGCCTATGTCAACTATGAATAAAATCAAAGTGAGGTACAATCATAGCTCAGCAAAATGTGCCTTACTTTCTGAATTATGTTTGTCTTATTTCATTTGTAGTTGCTTCCAACGTTGCACCACTTTTTCATCTGTATGCTACAATTTTAAAAGAGTGTTATGAATGTTAAGTCAGTGGAGTGGTGCATTAAAACTTAAACACTGACTCAGCAGCAGTTTTCTCCCATGATGCTTTTCTCTCCTTAGCGTCTGCAGCAGTGATACTTTTAGTGAAATATATGTGATATAACTCAATGTAACATAATATATGTGACGTAACTCTATCTTTTTTTTCTCGGTAGTAGCAAGTTTTCTTCAGGAAAATGTGAAGTAGAAACACAAAGATGTGTAATTTATGATCATCAGTATGTGTGATGGGAGAAAGAACATTTTATATTAGAAATAATATAAAATAGGAAGTAAAGAACTCATTATTGTAGGTGCAGTATTCTTAAGGATGTTCAACTGTATCTGGTTAAAATTAATTATTTTTTAGTCATTTTGAGGCTCAAAATAAAAACTTTTGCAGGTTGTTTACATCTATTATCAAGTCAACCATCAGAGACACTTTGAGCGTCTACAGACAGCGTCTCATACACACTGAGGGAGCCTGGCGTACTTATAAGGAGAACAGATACGGCTCCAGAGGGAACCGAACACCCACAGCTCTGAAGATGAAGCTCAGATTCATCGAGTGGAACCACTGGTTGGCCAAAAAACACTGTGATGGACCTAACCCTAACCCTTTATAAAAGCATCACTGTGTTACTGAAGGTGTAAAAGTAGGACATAAGCAGGCAAGAAATTAGACTTTCAAAATGTTCAACTATTATCTTGATTCTTGATTACTGTGGTGTATAAGACAGAAACTACATGGAAATGATCCTGCAACAGCTCACTTAAATGCCATGATATGTGAGGTCAATTTAGGGGCAATTTCTAAGAACTTTCAAATAATATTATCTGCTAATTATCACATGACTGTTCAATTTACAGACCGGTCCAATGAGATGTAAGAAATCGGTAAACTCATCAGTGGTGTTTAATAATTCAACAACAAAAACAAAAGAAAACAATAAAAAATCTGCATAGAAAGTAATTCTCTGCTGCTGAAGTTTAGAAAAAACTGGTTTGACAAATCACATCAGCAGAGACAATCCTACACAGGTTTAATGTTTATCCTCTGAAGGTTATAAATGTTTTGTGTTTGTTATGTACATTGGGATCTACTCTAAAGACTCATGTAAAAAGGGTCGGTGTTATGAGCAAATGCTTCAGCCTTCACCTTTTTGGTCAGAAACTGCTTCATTTGTTTAGTTATTTCACCTTTTGGTTGACAGATGAAGAAAACAAGAACGTATGATTATTTACTTTATTATATGTGTATTCTAAACTAAACAGGTTGATGAATCCTGACCTGAGAGTCTTCAGTGTACAGTGTGGACTCTCCAGTCCAGCAGAAAGCTGCTTTACTCCTGAATCCTGCAGGTTGTTGTTACTCAGGTCCAGATCTCTCAGACTACAGGACTGGGAGCTGAGAACTGAGGACAGAGCTGCACAACTTCTCTCTGAGAGGTTACAGTCAGTCAGCCTGAAGAAACACATCAGAAATACATCAGAATCTGTGATAAACAGACGTAATTATCTCAATCACATGATATAAAAGTAAAGATCAATTTCTTTAGTTTATAAAGCTGAATCTTCTTTTCTTGTGAAAATAAGAATTTCTCCGGGCCTCTGTTGTCACACTTGGAGCTGTTTTTTCTCATTCCGTGTCACTCTCTCTCTTTTATGTGTGTGTGTGCGCGCGTGCCTGTGTGTGTTCATCTCGTGCTCTGATTAGACACACACACACACACACACTCAAATAGGGTGTTTAATTATTGAAAAATAGTTTTATTTTGAAATGCTCTATTTTTTGAGTGATTCAAGATGCCAAGTGAGGTCAGATCAGAGTGAGCCCTTCAATGCTTCAGCTGTAGTGAGCCACATATTCACATTCGTCCCCATTTACACAGGCTGTCGACAGCTCCATATAAGTAACATCAAGAAAAGTTAAAACCCACTGTCAAAGTGTGAGGGGGCTTTTCTTCATTTTCTTAGCAGCTGATAAACCTGCCAACATTACACATTCATTCATTTATGACATTCAGGGACTCAAAGTGCCGAAAGATCATTTAATAATAACACTGGTACTGTCTCCGATATGAGTGCTGTCAGCTCAGCGGCCACACCCTGCCAAAATCAAGCGACAGGAGGGCACTCACCATGTGGAGGAAAGTACCAGGGGTTTTTAATGTACACAGAGTGCATGAGGGATCATTGATAATATTCATAAAATATAGCTTACGAGGGGTCAGGTAGGTCCTGTGTATGAAATTATAATGGATCTGCTGGTGGTTAGGACTTCTATAGGCGAGTTTGATATTGACCCACACCTTGTCCCAATCAAAATCCTGATCCAGTCCGGGGACATCACCCCTCCACATCCTGTCTACTGGGAGTGTTTTGTAGGAGGCCTCAAGCAAGTATAAGTATAGAGTGGATACCATTCCCCTCGAAGCTCTTTTAGTGATGATCAACTCATGAAGAGGATGTGCAGGCAGCGGTTGCTGCCAAGGTACACCGTGTGCTTTAAGAGCTGCTCTCAGCTGTCAATAAAAAAGGAAGGAAGTGCCTGGCAGACAGAAGCTATTCTTAACGTCTTGAAAGGAGCGTAAACCATCTAAGCCGAAAATATCACCCAAAAACTGTATTGCTCCCCTTTCCCACAGAGAGTAGGTGACACGTCTCCCCCCAATCAGCAAACCCTTATTATTAAAAATTGGAGACTGCAGGTGCCATCTGCAAGATATATCACAAATCCTTTCCACTGAGCAAAAATAGACTAGACATCCAGTCTGAGCCTGGCCTGAATCAGATATCATGACATTAGAAAAGCTGAACCTCATAGTTAAGAAAAATACTTCCAAGACAAAGTATAAATTGATCTGACCTGAAAGTTTCCAGTCCACAGTGTGGACTCTCCAGTACAGCAGAAAGCTGCTTCACTCCTGAATCCGGAAGGTTGTTGTTACTCAGGTCCAGATCTCTCAGACTGGAGGACTGGGAGCTGAGAACTGAGGACAGAGCTGCACAGCTTCTCTCTGAGAGGTTACAGCCATTCAACCTGGAAAGGAAATATAAAGAAATAGATAACAAGCAAGAAGTTACTTATTTTAAAGACAGCAGAATATAATAAATATATAACGATAAATAAATCAAACCATTTGTGTACTTACAGAGCTTTTTTGGAGGTTTTGACCACTGGCAGCAGCCTCAGAAGAGCCTCCTCTGAAGCAGAGTATTTCTTCAGGTCAAACACATCCAGATCTTTTTCTGATGACAGTAAGATGAAGACCAGAGCTGACCACTGAGCAGGAGACAGTTTATCTGTGGAGAGACGTCCTGAACTCAGGGACTGTTGGATCTCCTCCACTAGAGAACTATCATTCAGTTCATTCAGACAGTGGAACAGATTGATGCTTCTCTCTGCAGACACATTCTCACTGAGGTTCTTCTTGATGTACTCAACTGTTTCCTGATTGGTCTGTGAGCTACTTCCTGTCTGTGTCATCAGACCTTGTAGGAGAGTCTGATTGGTCTGCAGTGAAAGACCCAGGAGGAAGCGGAGGAACAAGTCCAGGTGTCCATTTGGACTCTTTAAGGCCTCGTCCACAGCACTCTGGTAGAAATGTGACTGGGATGTTGTTTGTTGTTCTGCCAGCAGATTGACTCCAGACTTGATGAATATCAGATGGACATGAAGAGCAGCCAGAAACTCCTGAATGCTCAGATGGACGAAGCAGAACACCTTGTCCTGGTACAGCCCTCTCTCCTCTTTAAAGACCTCTGTGAACACTCCTGAGCACACTGAGGCTGCTCTGATATCGATGCCACACTCTGTCAGGTCTGATTCATAGAAGATCAGGTTGCCTTTCTGCAGCTGCTCAAAAGCCAGTTTTCCCAGAGACTCAATCATCTCCCTGCTCTCTGGACTCCAGTGTGGATCTGTCTCAGCTCCTCCATCATACTTGACGTTCTTCAGTTTGGACTGAATCACCAGGAAGTGGATGTACATCTCAGTCAGAGACTTGGGCAGCTCTCCTCCCTCTCTGCTTTTCAACACATCCTCCAGAACTGTAGCAGTGATCCAGCAGAAGACTGGGATGTGGCACATGATGTGGAGGCTTCGTGATGTCTTGATGTGGGAGATGATGGTTCTGGCCTGCTCCTCATCTCTGAATCTCTTCCTGAAGTACTCCTCCTTCTGTGGGTCAGTGAACCCTCTGACCTCTGTCACCATGTCAACACACTCAGGAGGGATCTGATTGGCTGCTGCAGGTCGTGTGGTTATCCAGAGGCGAGCAGAGGGAAGCAGTTTCCCCCTGATGAGGTTTGTCAGCAGCACATCCACTGAGGTGGACTCTGTAACATCAGTCAGGATCTCAGTGTTGTCGAAGTCCAGAGGAAGTCGACACTCATCCAGACCGTCAAAGATGAACACAACCTGGAACTCTTCAAACCTGCAGATTCCTGCTTCTTTGGTTTCAGTAAAGAAGTGATGAACAAGTTCCACCAAGCTGTACTTTTTCTCTTTCAGCACATTCAGCGCTTTGAAAGTGAATGGAAATGTGAAGTGTATGTCCTGGTTGGCTTTGTCTTCAGCCCAGTCCAGAGTGAACTTCTGTGTTAAGACTGTTTTCCCAATGCCAGCCACTCCCTTTGTCATCACTGTTCTGATTGGTTCATCTCTTCCAGGTGAGGCTTTAAAGATGTCTTCTTGTCTGATTGTTTCTGGTCTGTCTGGTTTCCTGGATGCTGTTTCAATCTGTCTGACCTCATGTTCATCATTGACCTCTGCAGTCCCTCCCTCTGTGATGTAGAGCGGTGTGTAGGTCTGATTCAGAAGGGTTGGGTTTCCTGCTTTAGCGATCCCCTCAAACAGACACTGGAACTTCTTCTGCAGGTTAGACTTGAGTTTACGTCGACACCTGCCAGCAGGAGTTCCTGAATGAACAAACAACAAATGAAATCAATCAGGTGATTCTAATGTAAATTGGTAAACATATACAAAATATAAACTGTAGATGTTTATATTTTCTTCACTATGAAATCTATTCAGCTCATCAGTTGCAGACATCTGCATCAGATCAGAAACTGAGTTTGAAATATAAACCTCTCCCATGTTGCCTCCATTTCCTCTCCATCATGTTAAATCTTTATAGAAATCTTCTTACTGCTCTGCAGACGCTCAGCCAGATCCTCCTGCTTCATTCTCCTCAGGAAGTGCACTGTGATCTTCAGAAATGCGTCTCTGCTTCTCCTCCTCTGCTCTTTCTCCTCAACGTCCAACACTTCCTGATCCTCCCTCTGACTCTCTAAGCATTCTGGGTAATCTGAACTCAGAACCTTCCGCATCTTCTTCAGCTCGTTCTTCACAAAAGTGACGATGTTCTCCTCCAGCAGCTGGAACAGAATAATATATGAATGACACAATCAAACTAACATCATGAAGCAAACATCAGACACACTGACAATCCACTGGTCTACAAAGTGCAGCATGGAGATGATTGTGAACACAATAGATGTAAAAGTAGTTGTTGTACATGTACAGACCATAAATATGGAGTCCAGCTGTGTTTGATGCTGCTGGGCAGACTGACCACTGGGAACCTCTGAGCTCTCCTGGTCCACACTATAGAGGAATCATGAAGAATGAGCTCACATTATGTCTGTCCACACAGAGACAAACACAAGCTAAAGGTCCATCAAGTGATATTTGGATGTGAACAGAGAATCAGATGACTCCCTGTAGTGGTAAAGCTTTACTAGTCCTGCTAATCCCACTGAGAATCAGCAGCTCAGTCTGTTTGTAGCTTTCAGCTCAGAGTCACTTTGGTTTAGTCCCAACAGCTCTCACCAACCCTCCATGAAGCTCTGCCTCCCTCACTGCACACTGCTGAAGGCAGCTACAACCAGTGTGTGGTTGTATGAGACTGGTTGTACTGGGCAGCTCCCAGTGTCAATGTGTCTGACTGTGTGAGTGTGAACCCTGCTCAGAGAACTTTGTCTGAGTCAATAAAGGTTTAAAAACAGAGACTTGATAAGAGTCTGATGAAAACATCATTATGTTTTTATCTGTTTGAAATCCTCACCTGTGATCATCAGAGTGGCGTCCATCTTTGAAGGTATAAGGATGATCCATAGACCAATCACTGTTCATAGACACACAGCTGGGTTCAGGTTGGTCCAGCTTCCTCCTGATAGAAACACAAGATACATTCTGCTCAACACCCAGAACACACTGACACTAAATCTGCCAGTGATTTAATACACCTACTGTACACAACACAGTAGTATCCAGGTAGTTTCATATGAATTCACTGTTAACCTTAAACATGATTAATTGTATGAGTAGAGCTGTATTCAGTGCAGTATGCAGCACCTGGAGGGGTGAAGCTGACACTCAGCCGAGGACACAGATGCATGAACTCCTTAAATCTCAGCTGGTGGTATATGAGTGTTGGGTTCTTATTGTCTAAGGCTTCTCCTTCATCTACTGTCTTGGACTGAACCTCATTTGGACGTCTCTTTGTATAAAAGCATCTGCCAAATGAGTTTGAATGAATGTCAATAAAATGTTTGTTTGGTCTTTATTAAAGATGCTGTGATGATGAGCAGCTGTCTGGATAATTCTCTGTTCTGCAGACATTTCTGTTGACAGTCCTTCAGCCTGTTAGTGATACTATTGCTTCTCCTGCAGTTGATTGATGTGGTTAACACACTGCTTCCTTTAGCTCATCCTGTCAGACACTAATATTAACAGTGTACTCTGAAACTGACAAGAACCCAAGCTGACCACAGCTGCTGGTCTCTGAGAAGGAAACTACCAACTTTTAATGACCTTACATGAGCTGAGTGATACTCAGAGACACATTTTGGGTGGAGGCTCATTTTAATACAGTATAGTAAATAAAAGGTTGTGTGTGTGTTTGTTTTGGGTCAGTCAGCGTGGCTGCAACATATTTAATAAATATCAAAGAATAATGATGCAATCATTAAACACAACCAATGAAGTTTCATCTTTAATTTCCTGATGTTTTAAAGACATTTCTTGTAAACTGTGATGAGGGGCCCCGGCCCTCGTACCCACTCAAACATTCATACTGATCTGCTCTGTCCATCATCACTATAAAATGATCATCAATCAATAGAAATGATAGCTTTAATAAAAACAGCAACAAACTGAAATGATCTAATTACCAACATTATGGATCATTATGGATCAGAAATATCAATAAATGATCCAAATCTCAAATAATTCAACTGAGAACTATTTATCCTGATTGAGGTTTGAACTCATATTGTCCAATAACCTGATTTTAATACTGAGAACTATTTACTTTTAATCAGATGAACGTTGTTGTTTAAAATCAATAATAATATTTGGAGCGGTCGCTCTGAAGGACTCACAGCTGAGTTCAGGTTCAATCACCAACACTTCCCTCCAGGAGAGATTCTGGATTACTGCAGTAAAATCTTTGATTTTGCAGCAGTTTTTCTAAATTATGATCAAATCTGAAAAGAGAAGTTTGATAAAAACCTTCAATAAAAACAAACTGAGTCAGTTACATTTAATATTTAGTGACAGTTTACCTTTTTGCAGCCGGACGTTGTTCTTTAAAATTAATGATGTCATCCTTTGACCGATCACTCTTCATAGACACACAGATGGGTTCAGGTCCAGGTCCAGGTCCAGGTCCAGGTCCAGCAGAGTCTGGTCTATGCTGCCTCCTTGATCTTCTACACAACACACACAGAGCTTTGAGTGTGAATAATGATGGTGGAGAACAGGCATGGGCCGGTTACCGGTTTCAAGCTATACCACGGTATGAAAAAGTCACGGTTTCAAAACCACTAAAACTTTCCGCCATACCGTTCCTGTGGTATGATACAGTCTGTGGTATGAGCGGGTTTATTTTAATGTGACGTCTGGTCAGAGAGAGAGTGGAGGTCCCTCAGGTCATGTGCACCGGTTGCTGTTACAAGCAGGTAGCTCTGCAGGCTGCATGATGGCTGAAGGAGGCAAGACCCCCGAACTTTTATTCATCTTAGAAGTGTTTTTAATTTTTTTTTATTATTGATGTTCTGATCTTGAGCCACAGGTTCAGTGATTGCATTTATTTGCATTTTGTGTTTTTTTCTCTAAAAATAATTAATTTATGTAGTGACTTGAGCTGCAGGTTTAGCCTCAGTTAAAGGACTGCACTTATTTTTTTAAATTATTTTTTATTTAGAAAGAATTCAGTTATTTTTTTATTATTTATTTTAAATAAATATTTACTAATGTTCGATCATGTTCTATATATGTTTAAAAATAAATATATGTTCAATAGGATTTTTGTTCTTTTTTTTTTGGTTTTAAATTCAGACATTTGAAAATATCACATTTTAGAGCTGTAATCATAATACCGTGAATCAGAATCTCATACCGGCCCATGCCTCGTGGAGAACAGTGATTACATGTAATATTTAGTGACAGTTTACCTTGTTGCAGCCGGACGTTGTTCTTTAAAATAAATGAGTTCACCCTTTGACCGATCACTCTTCACAGAGACACAGCTGGGTCCAGGTCCAGGTCCAGGTCCAGCAGAGTCTGGTCTGTGCTGCCTCCTTGTTCTTCTACACAACACACACAGAGCTTTGAGTGTGAATAATGATGGTGGAGAACAGTGATGGACAGTTAGAGACCCTCATCTCACCTCTGAGCTTTGGTCTGGCTGTCATGTTCCCCACACAGAGAGCTTTTAGAGGGAGGGACTCCCTCCTCTCTGTCCTCACTCTGATCCATGCTGCTGAAGTCACATCCACATCAGTCACACACACTTTCTACCTTCATCTGGAGAGGAAACACAGATCATCCTTTACATCATTTCTCCTGTCACATCCTAAATATCAGCTGCTCCTCCTGTGATTGGCTGTTATTCTCTGTTATATATCAGTGTGAATGCAGCCAGACAGCAGTGTGAGGCAGAGAAAGCTGCCATCAGCTGCTGTACTTCTACTATCAGTCCACTAGATGGCGCCATGAAGCTGCAGTGAAGTGAAGAGCAGCACACATGATGCATGGAGGAGGATTTACATTCACTGACAGGCAGAAGGACTGAGAGCGACTACAGAGTCTCTGCACAAAATGACTTTATGCAACAAACAGCAGCAGATTATTTGAGATGAAACAACTGTGATGGAATTTGTTTCACCTCAAGCCTTCAATATAACATTTATCATTTCCCCTCTATCAACATTATTTAATTAACTAACACCTAATATTCACTTTGAATGAGTCTGTAAGTTTCCTGTAAAGGACTCTAATTAAAGTCATTATTTATATGTAACATAGAGGCTGTTATACTCATATTCTTCCAGCTCATTCATTCAAGTGTTTTAGTATAAAATTGTTGTTGTTGCATTTGAGTCATTTTCTACTGAAAGCTTGTAATTCAGATGTTTACACTGTTTAATAACTCTTGATAACAGCATCTAGACCTGGAACATGCAAACAAAGACCAAAGATTACAGTTTGTACTTTGACGTGTAAAAGCAGCAGTTAGTTTTAACTGTTTTATGTAGTTTCATCAATAACAGTGAGTGTTACTCTATATGTTCACTTTTATAATGATGATCATTTGATTGATGGATGTGTTTTTATTGATGCTGTGATGTTATACTGAAGACACTGATGTCTGAGGCTAACTTCACACTTTATCATATTTTATAGACGGATCATTTCTTTCAACATTTCAAGTCTGAATCTTAGCTGTGGAAAAATGTAGTGGAGTAAAAAGTCAAATATCTCCTCTGTAATGTAGTGGAGAGGAAGTATAAAGTAACAGGAAAAGGAAGTACAAGTACTGCAGATTGTACTTCAGTACAGTACTGTAGTGAATGTACTATAAGTTATAAAAGCAGATGGATCCTTCCAAAAAAACTCATAAAGAGTTTCAAACTAAATGAGTGAGTCTCAAACATTGGACACACAATGATGAGATCTCTTTTAAGGCTCATACTTCTCAGATTTGTCTCATAAAAGTCTCAGATTCATCTCATGTTATTCTCTTTAATTCTCCTTCAAATAACCAAGACATCATTGAGATCCCACTTCTCAAATATTGCTCAAATGGTTTTCTCAATTCAACCTCCTTTGTCTTACTGGTGTCTTGTCTCTTTTTAGCTCATCTCTTGCTCCTAAGGGACCCTTAGGAGAAGTAACTCAGAAACAAATGATCCCAGAATGATATGAATATGAAAAGCTCAAATTTATCTCAAGAGATGAGATTGAACAACAGATGAGCAACACATTTTTCCTATGGGGATCTTCAACACATTTGATGACACATTTCCATCAAGAAGCGACACTAGTTCATATTGGAGGAGTGTCAATAAGATGAGTGCTGTCTTTGTGCTGCTTTTATAGTTTTATATGAGTTGATGTTTAACTGAAACACAGTCAGACTGAACAGTGAGGATCAAACAGTATCAACTGTAATGTGAAGTGTTGATACCTTTAAATGTTGGTAACCTGCAGCACCTGATGAAGACACACACACACAGGTTCATTATTATTCTGCAGTCTGACAGAAAAACTCATCAGGAAATCAAAAGTGTGTTTCTACATGTAGACTCTGATTTAAAGGCAGCCAGCTGTTATTCTGAGGATTTACTGCTGGATGAACTTTGTGGCATTGAGTCTTTAACAAAGAGCAGAAATCAGTGATGAAGTGATGAGAGTCTTGTTCTGTTCAGGAAGTCAACACAGTAACAAACACAGAGCAGCTTGTTTGTGATGAAGAGGAAACATTAGAGATCCTAATGAAGACAATTCAAAGCAAACAAAGGTCCACTTACTCAACTTCTTCCCATGAAGGTTTTCTCTGTGCAGCTCTCTGCTGTCTGGACCAGGTCTGTTTCAAAAAAAGCTTCGTCAGGTTGCTGTCACACTGAGACACTGAGACATTGAACACCAATAAAAGCATAAAACAGCTCAGAGCTCAAAGATCAGCTGCTTTAACCCTTACACACTGCTCATATTCTTCAGTTAAAATATAAAAACATGTTTTGTTGATGGAGAAAAAACAATACAGTCACGTTATATATTGGTCCAATGTTACATAAAAGGAAAGTGACGTACTTCACAAAATCAATCCACAGATAAAAAAGGCTGCTCAAATGAAAGGTTTCTCAAAATAGAAATGATTTGCTCAAAACAAGACCTATAAGTCAGGATCAATAAGTCTGAACTACTATTGCCAATATACAGTAATTTAAATAAGTTCACATATCTACCACAGAATGCCTTAGTCTTTTTTGGACATAAATCCCAGTATACATTCCTATCATCTCCTCTATACACTGCTATCACACCTTCAATCCAAGTAGCCCAACATCTACTGCCTTGCTCTTATATAAAAGAACCAAGCAAATGGTGACGCCTCTCATTAACACCCATGAACTGCTGGTATATTCATTTAATATCAACACTATCCAACTTCTCTTGGTGGCACACAGCAGCATGGTTCAACCTCCTCTGTGTCATTGTGGTTCTGATGTTTTTCATTTATTAGCAGCCTATGAGGGGGAATATTTACTTCAGGTGATTTACACTTTGTTTGGTGAAATAGCTTCTAAGCCAATCAAAACACAGATCTGTCTCAAAGAGGCGGTGCCAAAGTGGGAAAGGATTTAACCCTTTGTGTCAAGTCAAGTCAAGTCAAGTTTATTTATAAAGCACATTTAAAAACAACCTCAGTTGAACCAAAGTGCTGTACAGATATTAAAATACAATATAATCACACACAATATAATAATAAATAAAAACAATAAATGAATAGTAAGAGCTCAGTTTTAAAAAACTAAAATTAGAATAAAACAAATAAAAACAAATAAAAAGTAAAATAAATAAAATAAAATAAAATAAATAAAAAGTAGGAAGCCAAGGATTCTCGCCTAGCTGGGATTGAACGCCAAGGAAAACAGATATGTTTTTAGTAGTGTTTTAAAATGCTCTACAGACTGTGCAGCTCTAACGTGAAAAGGTAGGCTGTTCCACAGCTTGGGGGCCACTGAGAAGGCTCTGTCCCCGCGAGTAGAGAGTCTGGACCGAGGTACAGCCAGGAGCAGCTGGTTTGTTGACCTCAGTGCTCTGGATGTACTGTGAGGCTGTATAAGCTCTGATAAATAAGATGGTGCCAGACCATTAAAACACTTAAAAACAATTAATAAAACCTTGAACTGGATCCTAAAGTGAACAGGCAGCCAGTGCAAGGATGCAAGGACAGGACTGATGTGGTCGCGCCGTTTCTTTCCAGTCAGCAGGCGGGCGGCTGCATTCTGGACTACCTGTAAACGGCGCAGAGCTGACTGGTCGAGACCAACAAACAAAGAATTGCAGTAGTCTAACCGTGAGGTAACAAAGGTGTGAATGACTTTCTCCAGATCATTCCTGGGGAGATAAGCCTTTACCTTTGCTAATAATCTTAGCTGGAAGAAGCTTGTTTTTACGATTGAGCTTATCTGTTTATCAAACTTGAAGTCACTGTCCAGAATAACACCAAGGTTCTTTGCAGATGGGTGACAGTGAGACTTCAGGGTGCCAATGGCGCTGTCATAGCCATCTAGGAGATTTTGTTTCCCGAATAAAATAATCTCCGTTTTATTTTTATTCATGGAGAGAAAGTTCACTTCCATCCAAGATTGAATGTCCTTGAGGCAGTCTAATAAGACCTGGACAGAGGCTTGGTCATTTGCTTTTAAGGGCAGATAGATTTGCACGTCATCTGCAAAGCAATGAAATGAGACATCGTGTTTTCTAAATATGGATCCCAATGGCAACATATATATCGAAAAGAGGAGGGGGCCCAAAATAGAACCCTGAGGCACCCCACAGCTCAGGGGGGAAGTGGCTGAAGTATACTGGCCCATCTGGACAGAGAAGCTTCTGTCAGAGAGATATGACTGAAACCACTTAAGAACAGTATCCTTAATGCCCACACAGGTGTTTAAGCGAGACAGGAGGATGTTGTGATCCACTGTGTCAAAGGCAGCTGTCAGATCCAGAAGGACCAGAACAGCAGAGTTCCCAGAGTCAACAGATAAAAAGAGGTCATTTAAAATCCTTAAAAGTGCCGTTTCAGTGCTATGGCGTGACTTAAAACCAGACTGGAACTTCTCAGAAATGCCATTTAGGTCAATAAAAGACTGCAGCTGTTTGTTAACCACCTTCTCCAACACCTTAGAAAGAAAGGGAAGCTTGGAGACAGGCCTAAAGTTGGATAAGACTGTGGGGTCAAGATTGTGTTTTTTGATGAGGGGCTGGACCACAGCATGTTTAAAGGCAGCTGGGACACATCCAGACATCAAACATGAATTTATCAGATCCATAACACAGGGCCCAATAATATGGAAAACATCCTTAAAAAGACGGGGTGGGATGCTGTCAAGAGGACAGTGAGAAGGTCTGAGGTGCTGGACAATATCAGTTAAAGCTGAAAGAGACACTTGCTCAAATGTGTCAAAAACAGCAGGGCAAACAGGAGAGACGGCAGGATCCAATGCAGACAGCGAAAGAGAGGACCTAATATCGGAGATCTTGCCAATAAAAAACCTTTAGAAAATCTTCACATAATTTAAGTGAAGGAACAACACCATTGTGGTCACAAGGGTTTAAAAGAGTATTTAAAGTACTGAACAGGAACTGAGGTTTATGACTATTAACTGACACAAGATTGGAGAAAAACTGACTCTTGGCAGCTTTAACAGCTTTCTGGTACTGCAATAGGCTGTTATTTAAAATGTCCAAAGAAACATGCAGATGATCTTTCTTCCACTTCCTCTCAGCGCGTCTACATGCACGCCTTAAAGTGCGTGTGGTGTCATTAAGCCATGGCTCTGTTACAGGCTTAGGACGTTTGCACCTAAAAGGAGTCACCAAATCTAATATGTCAATACAAGTACAATTAAAAGTGTCTAAAAACTCATCAGGAGTAAGAGTACCATAATGATCCTGAGTATGTAGCACAGAGTGATTAAATGCTGCAGAAAACTCCGAAGCAGTTGAAGGGTTAATTGTGCGCACACAGCGGTTTGTAGCACACAGTTTCACATGGGAGAGAGGCAGCGTGATATTAAATAAAACAGCAAAGTGATCGGACAGACGTGTGTCACAAATCTCACTGACATTTAACTGCAGACCAAAGGATAGTATAAGGTCCAGTGTGTGTCCCTTCTCATGTGTTGGATCAGACACGGACTGAGTAAGATTAAAAGAGTCAATGAGATTCAGAAAGTCTTTCACCAAAGGACGGGATTCACAGCAGCAGTACCGGTTCACCCAATACGCACACTACGCACGTTGCGTAGGGCCCCGCAAACTCATAGAGGCCCCGTGGGGGGAAAAAAAAACCTGACGGCGTGACCGTCCGTCGCGCTGCTCGCGCACGTCAGATTGCCAGTGCATGCATGTGCATCAACAGCATCAGCAAGATAAAGCGGAGTTATCCCTCGGGGAGTGAAAAGAGAAAAAAGAAAGTGCATGAAAATGAACAGCGGGAACAGCAGTCAGGTAACTCTCCTCTCCGGGTGGGAGAGTGGGAGGGACGGGGCTAGTCCGTGTTTGACCCACATAACAGGCGGTGAGCCCTGGGTGAACAGCGGACGGTCTACGTGTGCGTCTTGCTAGCTTCTGTAATGTGTTATATCAATCGCTCTGAGTGTAGTTACAACTGCACTTACACAAAATGGAAAGTCATCGATAAATATTTACTAAGATTGAATTTTGTTTGATTGGATAGCCCACAGGCACATATACATGCAGATATATTAGTGAATAAATACAACTTGTGAAATATTATGACAGTGGTGCTAAAAAGGCTAAATAATAATCTAAATCACCTGCATTTTAAGTATATGAAGGTAAAACAAGTGCAGTCAATTTGATGGAACTGAATTAATAGTAGCCTGATCTATAGGCAATTTTACAGGTGCTATGCTTAAGTTCCTAACAAGCAGCACAGAGTCAGTCAGCCAGTGGAGGGACAGAACCAGATAAGACAGGCACAGATGAGCCACCTTCAACCAGCACAGAGCAAGTACAAGCAGCAGCACAGGTCCAGTACAGTATGGATCTTCCATGTCCCAGGAATGTCTGAGTGGTTTGGCCATCATGAGCATCAACCATGATGTGGGGAAGCAAATATCATATGATGACATTATTGATGATTTTGCATCCAGAAAGGGACACTTTTAATGGTGAGTAATTTGTTACACATTTAGTTTGATTGGATTTGGTCTGTATTAATTTTAATTAGACTAACAGGTGGTGACACGAGTGCAATATGTTTAAAGGGGGGATGAGTGGAAGCACTGGGTTTCAGGTGCGACTGTTCAGTTTAGGGCCCCTTAGCAGAATTTTGCCTAGGGCCCCATGGAGGTCTGAACCGGCTCTGCACAGCAGACGTGGATATTAAAATCCCCAACAATTAAAAACCGATCATAGTTCACTGATACTCCCGTCACAAAGTCTGTGAAGTCCTTAATAAAATCCTTATTGAACTGAGGCGGACGATAGACTACAGCGCACAGGACAGGTGCAGTAAAGTCTACAATGAATGTCTGCAGCTCAAAGCTGGAGAAGGAGATCCACGGTGACAGTCGACATTGAAAACTGGATTTAAATACAGATGCAACCCCTCCACCTCGGCCAGTGGTACGGGGAGAGTTAAAGAAGAGACAGTTAGGGGGTAGCAACTCGGAGAACTGGATAGACTCACCGACTTGACTCCACGTCTCTGTCAGAAACATAAAATCCAGTTCACGTGAAGTGAAGAAGTTATTCAAGAGAAAGGTCTTGTTTGCTAGCGATCTAGCATTCAAGAGAGCCAGGCTGAGAGTAATCTCCTTGCGGGCCTGGGTGGAAACGCGGCACAGAGGCCGAAGATTCCTAAGATCCACACCGCCGTTGCGGACCCGACATCTGGGAGGGCGGACCTCCGCCGGCAGGTGAAGGCCTCCAGCGGTTTGGCGGGAAGGGACGACAGGCTGGATCCAACGAAGACACAGCGGCCGCACCTGGGATCCTCTGACAGGAAGGCGAGGATCGGTCCAACAGGTGGATCGTCTGAGGATCTTTAGTTTCACCAAGACACCTGCCCTCTTTCCGCGTCTTCTGGATCGCTTCCTCCGAGGGATGACAGCCGGTGAATGCAGCAGGTAAGCTGGCACAGACGCCAGTGGAGGAGGAAGACCCGAGGTTTGATCACCCAAATCAAAGTTTGGCAGTGTTTTTTGGGATGCTCTAATGCCAAGAAGTGTTTGGCGATCATATACCAGCAGGGCAAAGGAATCTTGGCAGAAAACACAGAGTAGTACAGCAACAAACATCAAACATAGCAGAGTCGGCAGACGGCAGGCCGCACACGCTGGCGCCATCTTGGACCAAACCATTTCCGACACACAGTGAGTTTGTGTGTCGAGTGAGGCGCGTTTTTTCCCCTTCAACCTTAATATTGGTATGGACACGTCCAAACGGTCCAAACGCAACTCTACACCTGAACAGAGACTGCAAAAGCAAAATGTCTCACTAGAAATGTTATCAAAACACATTTTAATGCCAAAACTATCTTTAAATATTACATTCTACACTGAGAATTAAAGTAATTTCTGCCATTTTATTTGTTTTCTCAGACAAAAACTTGAAAGTGATGTGAACGCAGTCCTATAGAAAAGAATAGAGCAGAGAAAACGTTTTGACTGTGAACCAACGTAGCTGTGATACGTTTAGATGTGAGAAACATAATCATCAACTGTTCATTCATCATGTTTGATTCCAGTAAATCAATCATTTAACAACATGTAGATTTATCCTCCAACATGAGAGTTCTTCAAACTTTATGATGAAAAAAAACAGACAGCAAAAAAACAAACTCTTAAGTTACTAAAGAGAAAGTTAAAGAATGAAACAAAGCAAACTTACAGTTAACAGTCCAAACTGATCCACGGCTGTCACTCAGAGTTTTCTTCACAGGTGAGCTGTTTCCTGATGAGTCAGAGCTCCACCTGTAGAGGAGGCGGGACAGGAAGGAAGACTCACTACGTGACCACAGTTTATGGATGTTTTTCTATATTTATTGTTGTATTGATGGTTTCTCAGTGTTTAAATGTGTGCTGTTAGAACAAATAATCATGTTTCCTGTCGGTCTACTGCTAAATAAAGGCGTCTATGCCAACAAAATCTTTAAAAAGAAAAAAGAATCATCATGACGTTCATGTGAAGAGAAGCTGAACGTTACATTTACATTCATGAGATTTTAGACCTTTAACTGACAGATCACTGAGTTCATTGTGTTATAAAATAACTGATAAAAATCATTAATGATGAACTTTGACTTCAATAAACATGAATTATAATCTTTCATAAATAACCTGAGTATGAAAGACCAGACTGAAGTCCAGATTGTTTTTAAGGATCTGATATAAGGAGCTGCTTTTATAGTTTTATATGAGTTAATGTTTAACTAAAACACAGTCAGACTGAACAGTGAGGATCAAACAGTATCAACTGTAATGTGAAGTGTTGATACCTTTAAATGTTGGTAACCTGCAGCACCTGATGAAGACACACACACAGGTTCATTATTATTTCAGCAGTCTGACAGAAAAACTCATCAGGAAATCAAAAGTGTGTTTCTACATGTAGACTCTGATTTAAAGGCAGCCAGCTGTTATTCTGAGGATTTACTGCTGGATGAACTTTGTGGCATTGAGTCTTTAACAAAGAGCAGAAATCAGTGATGAAGTGATGAGAGTCTTGTTCTGTTCAGGAAGTCAACACAGTAACAAACACAGAGCAGCTTGTTTGTGATGAAGAGGAAACATTAGAGATCCTAATGAAGACAATTCAAAGCAAACAAAGGTCCACTTACTCAACTTCTTCCTGTGAAGGTTTTCTCTGTGCAGCTCTCTGCTGTCTGGACCAGGTCTGTTTCATTAAGAGCTTCGTCAGGCTGCTGTCACACTGAGACATTGAACACCAATAAAAGCATAAAACAGCTCAGAGCTCAAAGATCAGCTGCTTTAACCCTTACACACTGCTCATATTCTTCAGTTAAAATATAAAAACATTTTTTGTCGATGGAGAAAAAACAATACAGTCACGTTATATATTGGTCCAATGTTACATAAAAGGCAAGTGATGTACTTCACAAAATCAATCCACAGATACAAAAAGGCTGCTCAAATGAAAGGTTTCTCAAAATAGAAATGATTTGCTCAAAACAAGACCTATAAGTCAGGATCAATAAGTCTGAACTACTACTGACAATCCCAATATACAGTAATTTATATATTTATAAGTTCACATATCTATGCCTTAGTCATTTTTGGACATAAATCCCAGTATACATTCCTATCATCTCCTCTATACACTGCTATCACACCTTCAATCCAAGTAGCCCAACATCTACTGCCTTGCTCTTATATAAAAGAACCAAGCAAATGGTGACACCTCTCATTAACACTCATGAACTGCTGGTATATTCATTTAATATCAACATTATCCAACTTCTCTTGGTGGCACACAGCAGCATGGTTCAACCTCCTCTGTGTCATTGTGGTTCTGAGCCATGTTTTTCATTCATTAGCAGCCTATGAGGGGGAATATTTACTTCAGGTGATTTACACTTTGTTTGGTGAAAAACCTTCTAAGCCAATCAAAACACAGACCTGTCTCAAAGAGGCGGGGCCGAAGTGGGAAAGGATTTAACCCTTTGTGTGCTGAGTGAGGCGCGTTTTTCCCTTCAACCTTAATATTGGTATGGACACGTCCAAACGCAACTCTACGCCTGAACAGAGACTCCAAAAGCAAAATGTCTCACTAGAAATGTTATCAAAACGCATTTTAATGCCAAAACTATCTTTAAATATTACATTCTACACTGAGAATTAAAGTAATTTCTGCCATTTTATTTGTTTTCTCAGACAACAACTTGAAAGTGATGTGAACACAGTCCTATAGAAAAGAAAAGAGCAGAAAAAACATTTTGACTGTGAACCAACGTAGCTGTGATACGTTTAGATGTGAGAAACATAATCATCAACTGTTCATTAATCATGTTTGATTCCAGTAAATCAATCATTTAACAACATGTAGATTTATCCTCCAACATGAGAGTTCTTCAAACTTTATGATGAAACAAAACAGACAGCAAAAAAACAAACCCTGAAGTTACTAAAGAGAAAGTTAAAGAATGAAACAAAGCAAACTTACAGTTAACAGTCCAAACTGATCGACGGCTGTCACTCAGGGTTTTCTTCACAGGTGAGCTGTTTCCTGATGAGTCAGATCTCCACCTGTAGAGGAGGCGGGACAGGAAGGAAGACTCAGTACATGACCACAGTTTATGGATGTTTTTATTGTTGTATTGATGGTTTCTCAGTGTTTAATTGTGTGCTTTTAGAAAAAAGAATCATGTTTCCTGTCAGTCTACTGCTAAATAAAGGCGACAAAATCTTTAAAAAGAAAAGAAAAAAGAATCATCATGATGTTCATGTGAAGAGAAGCTGAACGTTACATTTACATTCATGAGATTTTAGACCTTTAACTGACAGATCACTGAGTTCATTGTGTTATAAAATAACTGATAAAATCATTACTGATGAACTTTGACTTCAATAAACATGAATTATAATCTTTCATAAATAACCTGAGTATCAAAGACCAGACTGAAGTCCAGATTGTGTTTAAGGATCTGATATAAGGAGCTGCTTTTATAGTTTTATGAGTTAATGTTTAACTGAAACACAGTCAGACTGAACAGTGAGGATCAAACAGTATCAACTGTAATGTGAAGTGTTGATACCTTTAAATGTTGGTAACCTGCAGCACCTGATGAAGACACACACACAGGTTCATTATTATTGAATTATTCTTTCTAACTGAAGTTTCCTGTAAATGTTGAAAGTTAAACCTGATTAGATTCAATCAGGGTTTCAGAAGGATTGGGATAGTGGATTCAGATTGGATCAAAGTGTATGAAAGCCCAACCCCACATTAGAAGAGAATAATAAAACAGTAGACTAGAGCCATGTAACGTCCATGTTAGCATGCTGAAAGAGAACGTGCTGCTCTGACCCCCCTCCTCCTTTCAGCCTGCAGCCTGCTGGAGTCCGATGGTTGACACCAGGTCTGAGGAAGTGTAAGTCTGCTTTTATTTTTATTCTTTATTTTATTGTGAAAAACAAACAGGAAGCATAAAGTCAACATTCGAACTAACAACCAGAACAGAACAAAAACACCACAAAAAATAAAAGAACTCAATAAATAAAAAGTCATTAAACATTAAATATCTGTGTGTGCGTCTGTGTGTGTGTGTACTGTGACAGTACATAACTGTCCAAGATGGCCGACTCAACTGCGCATGTGCCTGATCTCTCACTGGTTGTAAATAGAGTTTGTAAAGCCAACATGGTTTCCACATGACTGACAGTTAGTTAGTCAGTCACATATATCCACATTTAAAAAGCTGTAAAACAGAAGCTGATTTTCTCAGAGCAGATATCTCAGTCTGTTAGAGGACTGTTTGGAGGTTGGGAGGTCGTGGCTTTGATCCTTATGAGTCTCAGTCAATGTTCAAGTCCAACACCCAAAGTGAAACTCAGAAGCTCTCAGAGAGAAAACCACCAGCGGCTCAAAGTTTACTGAAACGTCAAGTTGTGAGCGAGCTTTTTAAACATGTTGGAAGAGTTTAGCCACTAACTATAACACACATAATGACAGGAAGTATCTGCTGGCCTATAGAGGAACTTTGTTCTTTCTCCTCTTATTTGCTTTTTTGTATATTTTTATTATTTTACTGTTTTTTTATATTTAGTTTTTATGTAAATCACATTGAATTGATCCAGTGTATGAAATGCGCTATATAAATAAAGCTGTCTTCCTAAAACGCTGGTTATAATCTCACAGAGTCAAAGGCAGCGTCTTTAAATGTCTCATTTTGTCTGAACTAAAGTCCAGAACATCAAATATTCAGTTTATTATCATGTGAGACAAAGAAAAGCTTCAAAAGGACTAAAATGATGATGAAGTGCTGATTTAGTGTTGATGGATAATCAATGAATGGACTAATAGTTGCAGCTCTGGCTGTATGTGAACACAATATTAGAGGACAAACAGCTGACAGTTTAGCGCCTTACTTATTAT
>NC_070598.1:870280-897780 GCF_027409825.1 Scomber japonicus | reverse complement strand
TTGCTATAGATACAGGTTGTGTTATGGTTGCTATAGATACAGGTTGTGCTATGGTTGCTATAGATACAGGTTGTGCTATGGTTGCTATAGATACAGGTTGTGCTATAGTTGCTATAGATACAGGCTGTGTTATGGTTGCTATAGATACAGGTCGTGCTATGGTTGCTATGGATACAGGTCGTGCTGTGGTTGCTATAGATACAGGTTGTGCTACGGTTGCTATAGATACAGGTTGTGCTATGGTTGCTATAGATATAGGTTGTGTTGTGGTTGCTATAGATACAGGTCGTTCTATGGTTGCTATGGATACAGGTCGTGCTGTGGTTGCTATAGATACAGGTTGTGCTACGGTTGCTATAGATACAGGTTGTGCTATGGTTGCTATAGATACAGGTTGTGTTGTGGTTGCTATAGATACAGGTTGTTCTATGGTTGCTATAGATACAGGTTTTTCTATGGTTGCTATAGATACAGGTTGTGCTATGGTTGCTATAGATACAGGTTGTGCTATAGTTGCTATAGATACAGGCTGTGTTATGGTTGCTATAGATACAGGTCGTGCTATGGTTGCTATAAATACAGGTTGTGCTATGGTTGCTATAGATACAGGTTGTTCTACGGTTGCTATAGATACAGGTTGTGCTATGGTTGCTATAGATACAGGTTGTGTTATGGTTGTTATAGATACAGGTTGTTCTACGGTTGCTATAGATACAGGTTGTGCTATGGTTGCTATAGATACAGGTTGTGCTATGGTTGCTATAGATACAGGTTGTGTTACGGTTGCTATAGATACAGGTTGTGCTACGGTTGCTATAGATACGGGTTGTGTTATGGTTGCTATAGATACAGATTGTTCTATGGTTGCTATAGATACAGGTTGTGTTATGGTTGCTATAGATACAGGTTGTGTTATGGTTGCTATGGATACAGATCAGAGGAGTATTGAGATACTGACTCCGTACGCTGCGTCCACGTCTCCGTCAGCGTGGTGCAGAGCTTTGGCTGCGTCGCTCCTGGAGAATCCAAACCCTGTCAGAGTGGAGATCGCCTCCATCCTCCTCTTCCTCTTCGTCCTCTCCCTCTCCTTCAGCTCGTCTCGCTCCTGATCACACACACATACACGTATATATGACATTGTGAGGACCATGATCTCAGAGTTCTTTGTGAGGACTACCGTTTCTACTATCGCTGGAAAGGTGCAGATGTCACTAGGTGGGAGTGGAGAGTCAGAATGTCACTTCACATGTCAAAAAAACACAAAGTATAAACTATATTTTATTCATATAGTTGTGAGGACCGACCCCCGATGCTAGGTAGATTTGGTGTGTGTTCTTTTGGAGTGAAAGGCCTGAATTATTGAATTAAAACTAGTAAGAAATAAAATAGAAAAGATAAAAATAAAAGAAGTAAAATAAATGTCTTGTGTTGTAGAGTATAAACCAAAAAGAAGCATCCATGCATTTCATCTTATCCTCCTTTAGTGTATCAGTGTGTGTGTGTGTGTGTGTGTGTGTGTGTGTGTGTTAGTATATCAGTGTGTTAGTGTGTATCTGTGTGTGTTAGTGTGTATCAGTGTGTGTCAGTGGGTATCAGTGTTAGTGTGTGTGTGTATGTGTATCAGTGTGTATTAATGTGTTAATGTGTGTGTGTTAGTGTGAATCAGTGTGTATCAGTGTTACTGTGTGTGTGTGTGTGTGTGTGTGTGTGCGTGTGTGTGTGCGTGTTAGTGTGTGTGTTAGTGTGTGTGTGTGTGTGTGTGTGTGTGTGTGTGTGTGTGTGTGTGTGTGTGTATCAGTGTGTGTTAGCGACCTGTCTCTGGTTGCTGATGTGGATCGCAGCCTCCTGCAGGTTTCCCTGACAGGCTCTGAGTCCCAGTCGAGCTTCTCTCTCCGTGAATCCCAACGACATCAGCTGAGCCATTTTATCAGAGTCTGGAGCCAGACGTCCATACAGAGACTCCACCTACACACACACGCACGCACACACGCACGCACGCACGCACGCACGCACACACGCGCACGCGCACGCGCACGCGCACGCGCACGCGCACGCGCACGCACACGCACACGCACACGCACACGCACACGCACACGCACACACACACACACACACACACACACACACACACACACACACACGGTCTGAATCAGCTGTTATAAAACGATGGACTGCTCCTTTAACTGAAGCTCACACTGATACACACACACTGATACACACACACTAACACACACACACACACACACACACACACACACACACACACACCTTTAGCTGAAGCTCAGCTGACTTACTTTGGACAGCTGTTGTCGAGCCTGAGCGTCGTTTCCTTCGAGGTAGGAGAGGAGACTCTGGAGGAGGTACAGCCGCAGGAACAACACCTCCTCTCTGCCTGTGTTACCCTGACAACACACACACACACACACACACGGACATGAAGTGTGTGTCAGATACTGTTGCTATGACAACCTGAGGCCGCTGACTAGAAGCTTTGACAGACAGAGTGGTTGTCAGATACCGTTGCTATGACAACCTGAGGCTCCTGATTAGAAGCTTTGACAGACAGAGTGGTTGTCAGATACCGTTGCTATGACAGTGGTTGTCAGATACCGTTGCTATGACAACCTGAGGCCCCTGACTAGAAGCTTTGACAGACAGAGTGGTTGTCAGATACCGTTGCTATGACAACCTGAGGCTCCTGACTAGAAGCTTTGACAGACAGAGTGGTTGTCAGATACCGTTGCTATGACAGTGGTTGTCAGATACCGTTGCTATGACAACCTGAGGCCCCTGACTAGAAGCTTTGACAGACAGAGTGGTTGTCAGATACCGTTGCTATGACAGTGGTTGTCAGATACCGTTGCTATGACAACCTGAGACTCCTGACTAGAAGCTTTGACAGACAGAGTGGTTGTCAGATACCGTTGCTATGACAACCTGAGGCCCCTAACTGGAAGCTTTGACAGAGCGCTGAGCACCTTGATCATCATGAGTCTCTGCTGCTGCTGGCCGTAGCACTGCAGGAAACACTCCTCTGCTCTCTGCAGGCGGCTGCGTCCGTCCTCCAGACACGACAGAGCCTCCAGAGCTCTGTAGCACCACACGATGTCCAGCTGCAGCACCGCAAAGTTATCCACCGAGCTCAGGAGGGCCGAGCCACACTTACTGTAACACACAGAGAGAGAGAGAGAGAGAGAGAGAGAGAGAGAGAGAGGGAGAGAGAGAGAGAGAGAGAGAGAGGGAGAGAGAGAGAGAGAGAGAGAGAGAGAGACAATTGACTCATGGATCAACAACTTAGAGGATAGATTGATAGATAGATGGATGGAGGGATGGAGGGATGATGGATAGATGGATGGATGATAGATGGATGGAGGGATGATGGATAGATGGATGGATGGATGGATGGATGGATGGATGGATGGATAGATGGATGGATGGATAGAGGGATAGATGGATAGATGGATGGAGGGATGGAGGGATGGATGGATGGATAGATGGATGGATAGATGGAGGGATGGAGGGATGATGGATAGATGGATGGATGATAGATGGATGGAGGGATGATGGATAGATGGATGGATGATAGATGGATGGAGGGATGATGGATAGATGGATGGATGGATGGATGGATGGATAGATGATAGATGGATGGATGGATGGATAGATGGATGGATAGATGGATAGATGGATGGATGGATAGATAGATGATAGATAGATAGATGGAGGGATGGAGGGATGGATGGATGGATAGATGGATGGATAGATGGAGGGATGGAGGGATGATGGATAGATGGATGGATGATAGATGGATGGAGGGATGATGGATAGATGGATGGATGGATAGATGGATGGATGGATGGATGGATGGATAGATGATAGATGGATGGATGGATGGATAGATGGATGGATAGATGGATAGATGGATGGATGGATAGATGGATGGATGGATAGATGGATAGATGGATGGATAGATGGATGGATGGATGGATGGATGGATGGATAGATGGAGGGATAGATGGATGGATGGATAGATGGAGGGATAGATGGATGGATGGATAGATGGATAGATGGATGGATGGATAGATGGATAGATGATAGATGGATGGATGGAGGGATGGATGGAGGGATGGATGGATGGAGGGATGGATGGATGGATGGAGGGATGGAGGGATGGATGGATAGAGGGATGGAGGGATGAACAGACCTGAACTGCTGGTCGGCCTGCAGCAGGTGACACAGAGCGTTATCGTGCTGCTTCCTCTTCATCAGAGAGCGACCCTTCTCATGGAAACCCATCGCTAGGATCAGAGCCTGGAGACACAACAGCAGTACTGGGAACACTGGGAACACTGGGAACACTGGGAACAGTGCAGTACTACTGGGAACACTGGGAATACTGGGAACACTGGGAACACTGCAGTACTACTGGGAACACTGGGAATACTGGGAACACTGGGAACACTGCAGTACTACTGGGAATACTGGGAACACTGGGAACACCGCAGTACTACTGGGAATACTGGGAATACTGCAGTACTACTGGGAACACTGGGAACACTGCAGTACTACTGGGAATATTGGGAATACTGCAGTACTACTGGGAACACTGGGAATACTGGGAACACTGGGAACACCGCAGTACTACTGGGAATACTGGGAATACTGCAGTACTACTGGGAACACTGGGAACACTGCAGTACTACTGGGAATACTGGGAACACTGGGAATACTGGGAATACTGAGAACACCGCAGTACTACTGGGAATACTGCAGCACTACTGGGAACACTGGGAATACTGCAGTACTACTGGGAACACTGGGAATACTGGGAACACTGGGAACACCGCAGTACTACTGGGAATACTGCAGTACTACTGGGAACACTGGGAACACTGCAGTACTACTGGGAATACTGGGAATACTGCAGTACTACTGGGAACACTGCAGTACTACTGGGAACACTGGGAATACTGGGAACACCGCAGTACTACTGGGAATACTGCAGTACTACTGGGAATACTGGGAATACTGCAGTACTACTGGGAACACTGGGAACACTGCAGTACTACTGGGAACACTGGGAATACTGGTAGTATTACCTTTTTCTCTTTAGGAGGAATATTCAGAGGATTTCCTTTCTGATCAGCGATTTCCAGGAAAGGAGACGTGTGAGGATCCTCACTGCCGTCTGAGGAACAGTTAGAGGAACAGTTAAAGGAACAGTTAAAGGAACAGTTCCACAGTTAGAGGAACAGTTCCATAGTTAAAGGAACAGTTAGAGGAACAGTTAGAGGAACAGTTCCACAGTTAGAGGAACAGTTCCATAGTTAAAGGAACAGTTAGAGGAACAGTTAGAGGAACAGTTCCACAGTTAAAGGAACAGTTCCACAGTTAGAGGAACAGTTCCACAGTTAGAGGAACAGTTCCACAGTTAGAGGAACAGTTCCATAGTTAGAGGAACAGTTCCACAGTTAAAGGAACAGTTAGAGGAACAGTTCCACAGTTAGAGGAACAGTTAAATGAACAGTTAGAGGAACAGTTCCACAGTTAAAGGAACAGTTCCATAGTTAGAGGAACAGTTCCACAGTTAAAGGAACAGTTAGAGGAACAGTTCCACAGTTAGAGGAACAGTTAAATGAACAGTTAGAGGAACAGTTCCACAGTTAGAGGAACAGTTCCACAGTTAGAAGAACAGTTCCACAGTTAGAAGAACAGTTAGAGGAACAGCTAGAGGAACAGTTCCATAGTTAAAGGAACAGTTCCACAGTTAGAGGAACAGTTCCACAGTTAGAGGAACAGTTAGAGGAACAGTTCCACAGTTAGAGGAACAGTTAGAGGAACAGTTCCACAGTTAAAGGAACAGTTAAAGGAACAGTTCCACAGTTAAAGGAACAGTTCCACAGTTAAAGGAACAGTTAGAGGAACAGTTCCACAGTTAAAGGAACAGTTAGAGGAACAGTTCCACAGTTAGAGGAACAGTTAAAGGAACAGTTCCACAGTTAGAGGAACAGTTAAAGGAACAGTTAGAGGAACAGTTCCACAGTTAGAGGAACAGTTAAAGGAACAGTTAAAGGAACAGTTCCACAGTTAGAGGAACAGTTAGAGGAACAGTTCCACAGTTAGAGGAACAGTTCCACAGTTAGAGGAACAGTTAGAGGAACAGTTCCACAGTTAGAGGAACAGTTAAAGGAACAGTTAAAGGAACAGTTCCACAGTTAGAGGAACAGTTAGAGGAACAGTTCCACAGTTAGAGGAACAGTTAGAGGAACAGTTCCACAGTTAGAGGAACAGTTAAAGGAACAGTTAAAGGAACAGTTCCACAGTTAGAGGAACAGTTAGAGGAACAGTTAAAGGAACAGTTAGAGGAACAGTTCCACAGTTAGAGGAACAGTTAGAGGAACAGTTAAAGGAACAGTTAGAGGAACAGTTCCACAGTTAAAGGAACAGTTCCACAGTTAGAGGAACAGTTCCACAGTTAAAGGAACAGTTAGAGGAACAGTTCCACAGTTAAAGGAACAGTTAGAGGAACAGTTCAAGGAACAGTTCCACACTGAACCCCGGTGCTGATCACCTCTCTCTGACAGGATCTGGAACCCTCTCTGGGTTCTCTGGATGCTCTCGTTGTCGTTCTTCTTCTTCTCCTCTTCCTCGCTCAGCTGCTGCTTCCACTCGGCGTCGCTCACCTTCAGCACCATCATCTTACTGTGGTTCTTTACCCCCTGCTGGTCCAGACGCTGGTCTGACAGGAACCACACACACACACACACACACACGCACACACACGCACACACACGCACACACACACACACACACACACACACACACACACGCACACACACACACACACACACACAGAGGTCTCACTCTCACACAAAACTATAAACTCTTCACCTCCATCACTGACACAATACTAGCTGTGTGGTGGTCAAAGTGATTAAAATAACAAAAATTAAATAAAATAACATAAATATAAAATAAACAAAAATTAAAAATTAAATATAAATAAAATAAATATAAAATAAAATTAAAATAAAATAAAATAATTAGAAATAAACTAAGATACATAAATAAAAAATAAAGTAAAATTATTAAAAAATAAAATAAGATACATAAATAAAAATAAAATAAAAATAGAATAAAATGAAACAAAAATGAAATAAAATAAAATAAAAAACATCCCTGTATAAAATAATCTACAATATACATGAATTCCTGATACTATAAACAAGTGTGCAATGTTCTGAGAAGCTGCAGCCACCAAATATTCTGAATTTTACCTTAAAAAAAAAAAAGAAAAAGATATTAAATTGTTGAGTTTTTTTACCTGCACACAAAGTTTTGCCGTTCAGGATCAGTTTGATGTATTTGAGTCCGTACTCGGCTCCGATCCTGCAGCAGGAAAACACAGCAGCAGGGTTCACTCCCCTTCATCCCTCCTCATGTTCATCATTTATTAAGAGTTAATATAACATGTGAGCACCTGTCCACCACTTCCTGAACCAGCACGTCCAGCCTTGTCTCCAGGAAGTTCTTCATCTTTGCATCCTGGACAACCAACACGGAGACACACACACCTTTATATTCTAGTTTAATACATCAAATCAACATATGAACCACGAAAGTGAGTTTTAATTTAAGATATTAGGACCAAAAAAACAGTTTGCAGCTGCAGAGTCTCACTACACAAACACAAGATGGACAGAAATATTGATTATTAGCTTTTAAAGTTACTGATAATATGAACTACTGCTGTAATAATCACTTAACTCCTAACTATTACATTTATCTTACAACTATTTAGTTAATGGATTCATCATTTTGAGTCATTGTTTAAGAAGAAAAGTCTAAACTCTCTGATTCAGCTTCTTTAAACTGAAAATCAGGTTGGAAACTTTTATCCACATTTTCTGACATTTTATAGACGAAAGAACTGAAATAACCGACAGACTCATCAATAATACCAATCATGGGAAGCAGCAGCCCTTCACAATAAAAGCCTGACTATAATAACCTTCTTAGCCTCTCGGGGCAGCAGCAGCTCTTCACAATAAAAGCCTGACTATAACAACCTTCTTAGAGTCTCGGAGTAGCAGCAGCCTTTCATAATAAAAGCCTGACTATAATAACCTTCTTGGCGTCCCGGGGCAGCAGCCCTTCACAATAAAAGCCTGACTATACTAACCTTCTTAGCGTCACGGGGCAGCAGCAGCCCTTCAGAATAAAAGCGTGACTAACCTTCTTGGCGTCGCGGGGCAGCAGCAGCCCTTCAGAATAAAAGCGTGGCTAACCTTCTTGGCGTCGCGGGGCAGCAACAGCCCTTCAGAATAAAAGCCTGACTAACCTTCTTGGCGTCCCGGGGCAGCAGCAGCCCTTCACAATAAAAGCGTGACTAACCTTCTTGGCGTCCCGGGGCAGCAGCAGCCCTTCACAATAAAAGCCTGACTATAACAACCTTCTTAGCGTATCGTGGCAGCAGCAGCCCTTCACAATAAAAGCGTGACTATAACAACCTTCTTAGCGTATCGGGGCAGCGGCAGCCCTTCACAATAAAAGCGTGACTAACCTTCTTGGCGTCTCGGGGCAGCAGCAGCAGCCCTTCACAATAAAAGCGTGACTAACCTTCTTGGCGTCGCGGGGCAGCAGCAACCCTTCAGAATAAAAGCGTGACTAACCTTCTTAGCGTCGCGGGGCAGCAGCAGCCCTTCAGAATAAAAGCGTGACTAACCTTCTTGGCGTCTCGGGGCAGCAGCAGCCCCTTCAGAATAAAAGCGTGACTAACCTTCTTGGCGTCCCGGGGCAGCAGCAGCCCTTCACAATAAAAGCGTGACTAACCTTCTTGGCGTCTCGCGGCAGCAGCAGCCCTTCAGAATAAAAGCATGACCAACCTTCTTGGCGTCGCGGGGCAGCAGCAGCCCTTCAGAATAAAAGCGTGGCTAACCTTCTTGGCGTCGCGGGACAGCGGCAGCCCTTCACAATAAAAGCCTGACTATAACAACCTTCTTAGCGTCTCGGGGCAGCAGCCCTTCAGAATAAAAGCGTGGCTAACCTTCTTGGCGTCGCGGGGCAGCAGCAGCCCTTCACAATAAAAGCCTGACTATAACAACCTTCTTAGCCTCTCGGGGCAGCAGCAGCTCTTCACAATAAAAGCCTGACTAACCTTCTTGGCGTCCCGGGGCAGCAGCCCTTCACAATAAAAGCCTGGCTAACCTTCTTGGCGTCGCGGGGCAGCAGCCCTTCAGAATAAAAGTGTGTCTAACCTTCTTGGCGTCTCGGGGCAGCACCAGCCCTTCAGAATAAAAGCGTGGCTAACCTTCTTAGGGTCTCGGGGCAGCAGCAGCAGCCCTTCAGAATAAAAGCGTGGCTAACCTTCTTGGCGTCGGGGCAGCAGCAGCCCTTCAGAATAAAAGCGTGGCTAACCTTCTTGGCGTCGCGGGGCAGCAGCAGCAGCAGCCCTTCAGAATAAAAGCGTGGCTAACCTTCTTGGCGGGGCAGCAGCAGCCCTTCAGAATAAAAGCGTGACTAACCTTCTTGGCGTCTCGGGGCAGCAGTAGCCCTTCAGAATAAAAGCGTGACTAACCTTCTTGGCGTCTCGGGGCAGCAGTAGCCCTTCAGAATAAAAGCGTGACTAACCTTCTTGGCGTCTCGGGGCAGCAGCAGCCCTTCAGAATAAAAGCGTGGCTAACCTTCTTAGCCTCTCGGGGCAGCAGCAGCAGCCCTTCAGAATCAAAGCGTGTCTAACCTTCTTGGCGTCCCGGGGCAGCAGCAGCCCTTCAGAATAAAAGCGTGACTAACCTTCTTGGCGTCGCGGGGCAGCAGCAGCAGCCCTTCAGAATAAAAGCGTGGCTAACCTTCTTGGCGTCGCGGGGCAGCAGCAGCAGCCCTTCAGAATAAAAGCGTGGCTAACCTTCTTGGCGTCGCGGGGCAGAAGCAGCAGCCCTTCAGAATAAAAGCACGTCTAACCTTCTTAGGGTCTCGGGGCAGCAGCAGCAGCCCTTCAGAATAAAAGCGTGGCTAACCTTCTTGGCGTCTCGGGGCAGCAGCAGCCCTTCAGAATAAAAGCGTGGCTAACCTTCTTGGCGTCGCGGGGCAGCAGCAACCCTTCAGAATAAAAGCGTGACTAACCTTCTTGGCGTCGCGGGGCAGCAGCAGCAGCCCTTCAGAATAAAAGCGTGGCTAACCTTCTTGGCATCGCGGGGCAGCAGCAGCCCCTTCAGAATAAAAGCGTGGCTAACCTTCTTGGCCTCTCGGGGCAGCAGCAGCTCCAGGGCGGCCATGTTGGTTTCTCTGAAGGTCTTGTTCTGGTTGCCTCTCTGCAGCGTGTGGACCCTGAGGGACTCCAGAGCGCCCCCTACCTCGCCCTCCGGCAGCTGCAGCAGCACCGCGTAGCGCTCCGCCAGAGCCTGGAACCACACAGAGAGACTCTACTGGTTTATACTGGTCTGTACTGGTCTGTACTGGGTTATACTGGTTTATACTGGTCTGTACTGGTCTGTACTAGGGCTGTGGTCAAAAAATCGATCCGCGATCCGATATCGATTCACGCTGAAAAAGCACGATATCGATCCAAAAATGTCTGGATCGATCTTTTCCAGGTGACTAAAGGCACTATTTTCTTTGACGTGCAAGGCGCACTATAAAAAGCGAGTGCCGGCTAAACGAAACCGAAACTTAAGATAGCGAGACGGCTGAAGCGGCACCACTAAAATCACCTTCTGGAATGAAGGCTGATGTTTGGCAACACTAGCCTGTCTATGCATACTGTATCTTTACCTATTAAATACATAAAAACATGAAACGGAGAAAACGGTTCCCTTTCCCTCCGTCCAAAATGCTGCCATTACGATCAGCTGATAGTCAGCTGACATGACCGACTGGCTTTGCTCTCTCTCTCTCTCTCTCTCTCTCTCACACCTGAGCATAAAAAAGGTGATTGTCCTGTATGGCTGCATTGGAGAATACTGCAGTACAGAAAAGTTGTTCCTGATTGTGGGGGGGGCGGGGGGGGGGGGGATATCATCAGTGGCACCCAGACGTAGGATTAGAATCTAGGTAGAAGCCCAGAAGGCATGCAGATAAAGTGTGTAGGCGTGGAGGTTGGTTTATGTGGTACAGTCACCTGTGTCTCCTTCTGTGTGATGTTGTATAAAGAATAGACTTTTTATTTTTTTCAATCAAGCCATCTGTTACATGAACAACCTGTAAATGGCATTTCACAAGTATCTGGTTGTCAAAGACTGGGTACAGGGGGTTCTTGTAGTTTTCCAATATAGAGGGCCACTTAATTTTAATTTGTTTATATTTTATTTGGTCATTGTTGTTTAGTTCTGGTCATTGTTTTAAT
The DNA here is from genome assembly GCF_027409825.1 of Scomber japonicus. Classification (NCBI taxonomy): domain Eukaryota; kingdom Metazoa; phylum Chordata; class Actinopteri; order Scombriformes; family Scombridae; genus Scomber; species Scomber japonicus. The sequence goes on along the minus strand of NC_070598.1, from coordinate 886,439 downwards.
GCCATGGATATGTTACTGAAATTTCAAATAATACTTCTTGCCGCCAAACACATGGAGCACATGGGACAGTATTTATTTGCATTATGTCTGTAAATAGATCGAATCGGATCGTGACCTTACGAATCGGAATCAGATCGATCCAGGAAATTCGGATCGATTCCCAGCCCTAGTCTGTACTGGTCTGTACTGGTCTGTACTGGTTTACACTGGTTTGTACTGGTTTACACTGGTCTGTACTGGTTTACACTGGTCTGTACTGGTTTATACTGGTCTGTACTGGTTTATACTGGTCTGTACTGGTCCGTACTGGTCTGTACTGGTCCGTACTGGTCTGTACTGGTTTATACTGGTCTGTACTGGTCTGTACTGGTCCGTACTGGTCTGTACTGGTCTGTACTGGTCTGTACTGGTTTATACTGGTCTGTACTGGTCTGTACTGGTCCGTACTGGTCTGTACTGGTTTGTACTGGTCTGTACTGGTCTGTACTGGTCTGTACTGGTTTGTACTGGTCTGTACTGGTCTGTGCTGGTTTGTACTGGTCTGTACTGGTCTGTGCTGGTTTGTACTGGTCTGTGCTGGTCCCTACTGGTCCGTACTGGTCTAACCTTCATGGTCTGGGTTCCGGGCTGGTTCTACTGGTCTGTACTGGTCTAACCTTCATGGTCTGGGTTCCGGTCTGGTCTGTACTGGTACTGGTCTAACCTTCATGGTCTGGGTTCCGGGCTGGTTCTGCTGGTCGGTGTACGGCGGGTTCCACAGCTGGATCTTCTCCTGCTTCAGAACGTTCTTCAGCTTCGCCTCCAAGTTCTGCTCCGCCATCTGAAACACCAGAGAACCGCCCGGGTGGAGTTAACTAGCGAATCACCGCCCGGGTGGAGTTAACTAGCGAATCACCGCCCGGGTGGAGTTAACTAGCGAATCACCGCCCGGGTGGAGTTAACTAGCGAATCACCGCCCGGGTGGAGTTAACTAGCGAATCACCGCCCGGGTGGAGTTAACTAGCGAATCACCGCCCGGGTGGAGTTAACTAGTGAATCACCGCCCGGGTGGAGTTAACTAGCGAATCACTGCCCGGGTGGAGTTAACTAGTGAATCACCGCCCGGGTGGAGTTAACTAGTGAATCACCGCCCGGGTGGAGTTAACTAGCGAATCACCGCCCGGGTGGAGTTAACTAGCGAATCATCGCCCGGGTGGAGTTAACTAGTGAATCACCGCCCGGGTGGAGTTAACTAGCGAATCACCGCCCGGGTGGAGTTAACTAGCGAATCACCGCCCGGGTGGAGTTAACTAGTGAATCCATCCTTCCTTCCCTCCTTCCTTCCTTCCTTCCTTCCTTCCTTCCCTCTTTCGTCCCTCCCTCCTTTCCTTCCTGCCCTCCCTCTCTCCTGCTTTCCTCCGTCCTTTCCTTTCCTTCCTTCCTTCCCTCCTCCCTTCCTTCCCCTTTGTCCTCCTTTGCTTCCTACTTCATACCTTCCTTTCGCTCTTCCTTCCTACATTCCTTCCTCCCTCCCTCCTTCCTTCCTTCTTTCCTCCCTCCCTCCTGCTTTCCTCCATCCTTTCCTTCCTTCTTCTCCCTTCCTTCCCCATTTCCTCCCTCCCTCCTTTGCTTCCTACCACCTGCCTTCCTCCCTCCTTTCCTTCCATCTGCCTTCCTCCCTCCTTCCCTTCCATCTTTCCTCCCTCCCTCCCTCCTTCCTTCCTACCTTCCTTCTGCCTTTCTCTCTTCCTTCCTACATTCCTTCCATCTTTCCACCCTTCCTTCTACCCTTCCTTCCTTCCCTCTTTCCTCCCTCCCTCCTTCCTTCCTACCTTCCACCCTTCCTTCTTTCCTTCCCTCTTTCCTCCCTCCCTCCCTTCCTTCTTCCTCCCTTCCTCCCTCCCTCTTTTGTTTCCTACTTCTTACCTTCCTTCCTCCTTTCCTTCCACCTGCCTTCCTCCCTCCCTCCTGCCCTTCTTTCCTTCCCTCCTTTCCGTCCTTCTTCCTTCCTCCCTCCTTTCCTCCTTCCTTCTTTCCTCCCTCCCTCCTGCTTTCCTCCCTCCTTTCCTTCCTTCCTTCTCTCCTTTCCTTCCTCCCTCCCTCCTTTCCTTCCTTCTTCCTCCCTTCCTTCCTTCCTTTCCTTCCTTCTTAACATTCATTTTAAATAGACACATGAAATAATAGACTTTACAAACACTCAACAGAAACATAAATGCCTCTTTCTTATTTTAAATCTCACCTGTACCAACTTTAAAGAAGAGTGAGTCACTTTATTACCTGTACAGTGTAATAAACTTTATTAATAGAACTCCTTCCTTCCTTCCTTCCTCCCTTCCCTCCTTTCCTTCCTTACTGCTGTCATGTTGTGGTTTCATCAACTGATTTAAACTCATATTATCATTAAAAACTTCAAACATGAAACTAAAAACAGCTCAAAGTAAAAAGTGACGCCAGCTGACTTTAACCTGGACAAACTCAAATTAAACAGATCCAGATTTTATTGTCAGTTTCAGTATTTTTAATATCGTTAAATTAATAGTTTTAACATGTTTTTAGTGAAGGGACTAACTTACAGCTCAGCTAGCTAACATCTGCTAGCTTCAGTCACAGATCGTTTATTCTCTTTAAAATCTTTCTGTCAGTTACCTCTGAGACAAAAGACGCGATGACAGAGAGGTAATGTGTGTTAGGGCTCCGGTATTGCTCCGGTTTCTCTCCGTTAACCCTCCGTTATTCCTCCGGTAAGCCCGTTACTGCTGTTGTTTTCGTCCGTTTGTTGTTTCGGGGAAAGATGTGCTGACAGCGGACAGACGTCTCACTCTGACCGCGTTTTCTGATCCCGTCTACGTAACTTACGTCTACGTAACTCACGTCTACGTAACTCACGTCTACGTAACTTACGTCCACACAAGGCATGGGGAAACTCAGTGTGCTTTACATAAAAACAAACATTTAACAGTAAGAAATGGAAACAAAAAACATTAAAAAATAAAAATAAAACCCAATAATAGTAAAAACACGGAAACATACAATTAAAAACAAAAAAAACCCCACTAATAATAATAAAAAAACAAAGTACAGAAAAATAGAAAGAGATAAAAACTCAACTAAAAGCATAAAATAATGATTTGTATTAAAGTCATTAAAAGTAAAAACAGTGCAAATGAAATATTTCAATATAAAGGACTTTCAAAGAGTTCGATCATAAACTCAGGAAAAACGTTTCAGCCCAATGTTCTCAGTAATACACGATCTTTGTTCCTCTACGGCGTCCAAGGAGGGTCAAATACAGTTTGACGCAGTTTCTCTGAATGTAAAATAAAAAAGGCTGAAAATAATCCATATTAAATAATTGATAAGTAAATATTAATATGAACAAATACAGACATATTTTTAAAAATATATATTAAAGTTGAAACATTAAAAATAAATCAATCAAATAAAGTTTGTTATTCAAATAAATAATTTAAATCTCACAGCTCATTATATTTTATTTAATTTTGCTTTTTTAAAGTTTTTTCAAATTAGATTATATTTGAGTGTGTGTGTGTTTATGTGCGTGTGTTCATGCACTTGTGTTGTATTTAGTTTATCACTTTGGTTCTCCATGAGAGAGGAATTAATGTTTAATAAAATCAGATTTGTTGTTTTTGTCTCATAAAAAATCCTTAATATTTGATTAGAGATGGAAAATAAGTACTATTATTTAAATACTTAGTACTACTGTAGTACAGTTAGAGGTACTAGTACTTTACTGTAGTACAGTTAGAGGTACTAGTACTTTACTGTAGTACAGTTAGAGGTACTTGTACTTTACTGTAGTACAGTTAGAGGTACTTGTACTATACTGTAGTACAGTCTGAGGTACTAGTACTTTACTGTAGTACAGTTAGAGGTACTTGTACTATACTGTAGTACAGTCTGAGGTACTAGTACTAAACCAGTCAGCAGTGTGTAGTCAGCTCACATTTCAGATGTCTATGAGTCGTTAACAGCTCCACCAAATACTGATTCTATTTCAGTATACTAGTAGTATTCAGTAGTATTCATACTACTATTTCAGCAACAATCAAAGATCAGAGAAAGTGTACAGTCTGTGTGGACAAACTAAAAGAAGCAGTGCAGATATCAATGAACTTTATTTGAAGTGAACACCAGTGACATAAAAACTGATTCATGAGCAGAGTTGAAAAATGTTGATACAGTTTTGTGATTAATTGATTTTAATGCAGAATAAAAAAGCTCATTTATAAATGTTTTATCACCTGAATGCATCATTTAATATGTGGAAGATGTGCTTCTCTCAGTCACAGAGCTGACTGGTTGTTAACAGACATGATATTCTGTTTCTGAGAGGAATGAATCTGTTCACGGTGGATCATTGAGGATCGTCGAGGATCGTTGAGGATCTCAGAACGACGAGTACATGCCGAGCTTCTTGGCTGCCTCAGAGATCCTCGGGGCCTTCCTGTTGGGGAAGGGGTAGTAGTTCTGGTTCGTGGAGGAGCCGACCCCCCCGAGGCTGAGCTGCCTGGTGAACCTCGGCCCCAGACCCGAGGACTTCCTGGAGCCGCTCCAGGCCGCGCCGCTGCTGCTGGTCTGGAAGGTTGCAGAGTCGTTCTCCGTCAGGTCTGAGCTGCTGCTGCCATCAGAGCTGACGGCCGAGCATTCCTGAGAGTCGCTGAAGGAGCCGCAGACGAGGCCGCCAGGAGGACCAAGAGCCTGGACCGGATCCACCCCGGTCCCATCAGCCTCAAAGACATCATCATCATCATCATCATCGTCGTCGTCTTCCTCTATGCAGGCGCTGCTGATGGAGCTGCGGTGTGAATCTGATGTTAAACCCAGAGAGAGTTTCCTGCATCTGGACTCCTCAGAGGAAGACGACTCACGCCTGCTCAGAGAAGACGACAAGGAGGAAACAGTCAGAACACAGAGACTGGCGGACACAAATACAGGCAGGCAGGATCTGTTCTCAAGTATGTTTATTCAGTCCAAGAGTCGGAAACCAGGAAGTCCAAAATCACAGGGCACAAGTACAAAATCTCAAGACAAAAAATCAGAACCCAAAAGGCGAAAACGGGTCGATAACACTAGGAATCTAAACTAGGGATAACGCTGGAACTCTGACAGGAAACTGACAAGACGATCTGGCACTGACACACAAGGGAGCACTGGTTATATACACACAGGGGAGCACTGGGAGCACTGGTTATATACACACAGGGGAGCACTGGTTATATACACACAGGGGAGCACTGGTTATATACACACAGGGGAGCACTGGTTATATACACACAGGGGAGCACTGGTTATATACACACAGGAGGGAAGGGATAACGAGACACAGGTGAAACACATGACGGCGGGGACAGGTAATCACACGGGGAGCAGGAAGTGAGCACAGAGACTAGGGTGTCAAAATAAAACAGGAAACAGACAGATGACAGACCCTGACAGAAACAGTCAGCAGAGACTTCCTGTGTGTCAGCTGATTAAAGGTCTGGAGGTCTTTCATCAGCTGACTCACGGAGAACCGACTCAAACATGTTACCCTAACCCTAATCACCTCGGTCTCTCAGTGGAGCGGTGTGTCGGTGTTTGACTGACAGCAGAACAAGTTAACAGTAAATGGACAGACAGCGCGTCACTAACTACCAAATCAGAAGTAGCACCAAGAAACAAGTTGGATGAGGTTTTGTTCCTGCTCCACTTTTGTCTGTTGATTGACGCGGCAAAGATTCCTGCCATCTCTTTTTTTTTTAAATATATTTTTTGGGCTTTTTTTGCCTTTAATGTTCAGGACAGTGTAGAGAGACAGGAAACAGGAGGCAGAGAGAGGGGGGAATGACACGCAGGATAAGACCACTCGGTGCGGGATTCGAACCGGGGTCTCCTGCAACGAGGACTATAGCCTCAACACATGGGGCGCATGACAACAAGACAACAACAAAATACCTGACATAAAATATAAAAAAAACCACAAAAAACAACAAAATAAATAACTAACTACGTACATTTAACATTTTCTCCTCCACTCTCACAGTCACCACCTCACAACGTTTTGTCACAATCAGTACATGACCATCATCATCATTTACAGGATAATCCATCGACAGCTCTTCTCCACTCAACCATCTAGTATAACATTCATGTAGAGATAAATAACAAAAAATCAACTGCTCAGAGATGTTTTGGTCATTTCACCCCAAACATCCATCCATATTCAGTGTCTGAGAACAACCCTCCAACCTGTAGTAAGAGCCATCCTACCCCCCCCGCCCCCCGTTATTACTCAACTCAACTCAACTTTATTTATAAAGCACTTTAAAACAACCACAGCTGAAACAAAGTGCTGTACATAAATATATAAAAACAACACAGGAAACGTAAAACAATTAACAGGAAATAAATACTAAAATAATTGTTTATTGTTTTTAAAACAAATTAAAAACAATAAAACAATAATTAAAATAAACCATAAAACCATAAAACAGTAAAACAGGAGCAGTATTTCCCATTGCTGCCCTCACACATGAGAATCTGTAGGGAGGTAAAATAAAGATGTTTTAAGGTGTGACTAAGCTGTGGTTAATGTCTAGTTTCCTTGGTTAGAACTATGTAAAGATCATGTTTGGGTTCAAGTGAAGGAAGGAAAGACGGGGGAGGGAGGGAGGAAGCTGTGGTTAATGTCTAGTTTACTTGGTTTGGGTTCAAATCATCACTGGAGACAAGTTTTAAATTCCTTAAAGATATGAAACCTTTGCTGTCATGGCAACAGTGAACACCACCATTAACTGACATGAGCAAGATTAGAGTTTCTAAATGTCGGTTTAGATTATTTTTTCGATTAATTGCCCCGCTCTAAGTAAAAGTGTTCTCCAACTCCTCCCACATCTCCAGCATAACTCACATTAACAGAGCTTTAGTCCTTTCCATCTTCCAAGCAGTCCAATAAATCTTATGAATGGTTTTATATGTGATTAAGCAGGTCTTCATTCTGCCAGCTCATTTTCACACTGATTGATGTAATGTGCTTTTTCTGCCACTAGGCGGCACGGATGAGGAAAGCAGGTCAAAGTTAAGCAGCATGAAGAATAAAGACCAGCGAACCTAAAGTGTAATGTTCCTATAAGAGGACACAGCCGACTATCTAGCTGCTAACTGCTAACTGGCGGTGTACAGATAAGAGTCAGAGTATCAGGATGCGGTCAGGCTCAGTGTGACCGTCTGCTCTGCTGATGACAGAACACGTGATCACTTTATGAAGGTTTGATTTGCTGTGTGGAACAAAATCAGTGAAACATCATCATGAAATCAAAGAATTTAAAACTTACATTTGTCCTTTTTCTCTCAAGAGAAAACAAAGAAAGTAATTTACACAGAAGACGAGTCTGTGGATGGACCTGAACTGTTTGGTGGTTTAATGTTACTGATGGTATAATGATGGTTTAATGTTACTGATGGTTTAATGATGGTTTAATGTTACTGATGGTATAATGATGGTTTAATGTTACTGATGGTTTAATGATGGTTTAATGTTACTGATGGTATAATGATGGTTTAATGTTACTGATGGTTTAATGATGGTTTAATGTTACTGATGGTTTAATGATGGTTTAATGTTACTGATGGTTTAATGATGGTTTAATGATGGTTTAATGTTACTGATGGTTTAATGATGGTTTAATGTTACTGATGGTTTAATGATGGTTTAATGTTACTGATGGTTTAATGATGGTTTAATGTTACTGATGGTTTAATGTTACTGATGGTTTAATGATGGTTTAATGTTACTGATGGTATAATGATGGTTTAATGTTACTGATGGTTTAATGTTACTGATGGTATAATGTTACTGATGGTATAATGTTACTGATGGTATAATGTTACTGATGGTATAATGTTACTGATGGTTTAATGTTACTGATGGTATAATGATGGTTTAATGTTACTGATGGTTTAATGATGGTTTAATGTTACTGATGGTTTAATGATGGTTTAATGTTACTGATGGTTTAATGATGGTTTAATGATGGTTTAATGTTACTGATGGTTTAATGATGGTTTAATGTTACTGATGGTTTAATGATGGTTTAATGTTACTGATGGTTTAATGATGGTTTAATGTTACTGATGGTTTAATGTTACTGATGGTTTAATGATGGTTTAATGTTACTGATGGTTTAATGATGGTTTAATGTTACTGATGGTTTAATGATGGTTTAATGTTACTGATGGTTTAATGATGGTTTAATGTTACTGATGGTTTAATGATGGTTTAATGTTACTGATGGTTTAATGATGGTTTAATGATGGTTTAATGTTACTGATGGTATAATGATGGTTTAATGATGGTTTAATGATGGTTTAATGTTACTGATGGTTTAATGATGGTTTAATGTTACTGATGGTTTAATGATGGTTTAATGATGGTTTAATGTTACTGATGGTTTAATGATGGTTTAATGATGGTCTATAGTACTTTAACCCACCGGCTGTTGGTTGTCTCTGAGGAGGAAGTAGGAAGTGAGATGCTGATGGTGGGGCAGGAGCGGCGGTGGAGGCCCAGGTGGACGTGCCAGGGGTCAGGGGTCGTAGCCAGGGGTGACGGGCTGCTTTTTGGTTCCCATGACGACAAACCCTGAGTCACGGAGATGATGTTAACGGCCTCCGACAAATCCTCCGAGACTGGAAGAGAAAGTAAAGTGTGATACTACTATTAATACTATTAATACTACTACTAATACTACTATTAATAATACTACTACTACAAGTACTAGTACTACTACTACTATTAATACTACTACTACAAGTACTACGACTACTACGACTACTAATACTACTAATACTACTATTAATACTACTACTACTACTAATAATACTACTACTTCTAATAATACTACTACTACTACTACTAATAATAATAATAATACTACTAATACTACTAATACTACTAATACTATTAATACTACTACTACTAATACTACTAATAGTATTAATAATACTACTACTACTAATACTACTACTATTAATACTATTAGTAGTACTACTACTGCTACTAATATTAATACTACTACTACAAGTACTAGTACTAATACTAGATTCATTGAGACCATGTAAATGTAGTTTAATGTATATTCTTCATTCTTGACGGAAGACAAACATATTTATTCACAGAGCTGAATTTTAGTTTTCTTCTCAACAATAAACTCGTTTCCTGTTTCCTGTTTGTGTGACTGCAGCACCCTGAGCTCAGGTGAGCTAACAGCTGATTCCTCACCTTGCTTGAAGAGCAGAACCTGAGTGTGCTGCTTCTGTCTCTCCCTGCTGCTCCTGTACTGAGCTGTCAGAGCAGAGATGTCCATGTTCCTCCTGTCCTCCTCTTCCTCCTCCTCCTCCTCTTCCTCCTCTCTCACCAGCAGCTGTCTCTTCCTGTTCGTACCTGCAGAGGACACGGCAGGCACGGTGACCTTTGACCTGCACACACCTGTACTCAGCGCCAGGCACGGTGACCTTTGACCTGCACACACCTGTACTCAGCGCCAGGCTTATCAAACATGTAAAAAGGATCAGTTTAAGATGAGAAAGGAAGGAAAGAAGGACAGAGGAAAGAAGGAAGGGAGGAAAGGAGGAAAGAGAGAAGAAGGAAGGACAGACTGAAGGAAGGAAGGGAGGAAAGGAGGGAGGAAGGAAGGAAGGAAAGGAAAGGAAGGAAGGACGGAGGGAGGGTAGGAAAGAAGGAGGGAGGGAGGAAGGAAGGAAGAAAGGGGGATGGAGGAAAGAAGGGAGGGAAGGAGAAAGGAAAAGAGGAAGGAAGGAAAGAAGGAAGGGAGGAAGGAAGGGTGGGAGGAAGGAAGGGAGGAAAGAAGGAACAGTCAAGAGAGTACGTTAAAACAGACTGAAACTGACCTGGTAAAGTCTCCCTGCTGGTATAAGTGTGTGTGTGTGTGTGAGTGTGTGTGTGTGTGTGTCCACGAGTCCTGTAGATGGATTATAACTTAATGCATCTACAGGAGGAAGGGAGGAAGGAAGGAAGGAAGGAAAGAAGTGAGGGAGGGAGGTAGAGGAAGGAAGGAAGGAAGGAAGGAAGGAAAGAAGGGAGGGAGGGAGGTAGAGGAAGGAAGGGAGTAAGAAGGAAGGAAAGGAGGGAGGAAGGAAGGTATAAGTGTGTGTGTGTGTGTGTGTGTGTGTGTGTGTGTGTGTGTGTGTGTGTGTGTGTGTTACCCTGCAGCAGCTCCCCACTCGGCGCCACGCAGCAGCAGCAGGAGCAGGACATCCTGTTGGCATCAGCAGCAACACACCTGCTGCAGGAGTCTTCTCCTCCGTCCAGCTGCTGCAGGAGTCACGGTGCGTTCAAGGTCCGTTCAGAAAGCTCCGACACGCCGAAACATCGTCTTCAAACCCGTCCGCACGCATCCAGACGGGATTAAACTGCAGAGAAGACGAATTTAAAGGCTGATAGGGAGCGGAGAGCTGAGAGGAAGGAGGCTGGACTGATAAACACACACACACTAACACTAACACACACACACACACACACACACACACACTAACACACACACTAACACACACACATATACTCACAAACACACACTCACACACACACACTCACACACACACACTCACACTCACACACACACACACACACACACACACACACACACTCACACAGACTAACACACACACACTCTAATCTCTGACTGTGTACACAGTGAAGGACGCTGTGTTGACCTTTCCATTGTTACTGAAGAACAAACAATAAAACGTTCTTTATTTCATTAGTGGAGAAGAAATTATGGTTCATGAAACCCAGCTGCACACATGTTCATGACTATATGGACCAGTATATACCAGTTAATACTACTACATACCAGTATATACCAGTATATACCAGTTAATACTACTACATACCAGTATATACCAGTATATACCAGTTTATACTACTATATACCAGTATATACCAGTATATACCAGTTTATACTACTATATACCAGTATATACCAGTATATACCAGTTTATACTACTATATACCAGTTTATACTACTATATACCAGTATATACCAGTATATACCAGTTTATACTACTATATACCAGTTTATACTACTATATACCAGTATATACCAGTTTATACTACTATATACCAGTATATACCAGTTTATACTACTATATACCAGTATATACCAGTTAATACTACTATATACCAGTATATACCAGTTTATACTACTACATACCAGTATATACCAGTATATACCAGTTTATACTACTATATACCAGTATATACCAGTTTATACTACTATATACCAGTATATACCAGTTTATACTACTATATACCAGTATATACCAGTTTATACTACTACATACCAGTATATACCAGTATATACCAGTTTATACTACTATATACCAGTATATACCAGTATATACCAGTTTATACTACTATATACCAGTTTATACTACTATATACCAGTATATACCAGTTTATACTACTATATACCAGTATATACCAGTTTATACTACTATATACCAGTATATACCAGTTAATACTACTACATACCAGTATATACCAGTATATACTACTGCATACCAGTATATACCAGTATATACCAGTTTATACCAGTATATACCAGTTAATACTACTACATACCAGTAGCTATATACCAGTTTATACTACTACATACCAGTATATACCAGTTAATACTACTACATACCAGTATATACCAGTTAACACTACTACATACCAGTATATACCAGTTAACACTACTACATAGGGCTGGGCGATAAACCGAAAATTTATCGATACCGAAATTTACGATGATAGCTGACGTCATTTTTCCCATGTCGGTATATTCGGTTTTTAACCTCTTAACGCACGCTGTTCCGTCTACGGAACGGGACGGAAGTTAGGAGGTAGCCACACGTTCTTCTGAATGTTTTAAACACCAACCCTTAAACATATATATTCATGTCGTACATTGTTAGAAAGCTTAGATTCTCCTGATTCATTCAAGACCACTCACGACTTATATGGTTGCTCACAGCCGTAATAGTATTAGCGGTTAGCTCGGCTAGCCACTCAGCTAAAGTAAGCTAACAGCTATAATGCTACATACCTTCAAAGTCTTCCCTTTATCCACAACGATCATCTTATGACTCAGGACTTCCTGTACAGCTCGCCAAGTATCCATTCTGCTGAAATATGAAATCCGTTTCCATAAAACTGGAATACTTTCCTCAATATGTCAACATGTATTTAGTCCAACACGTAATGTAATAACACAAATAACAAACCATATACGTTCCGTTTACGTCATTTCCTGACCTGCACGTCCATCTCAGAGTACACGTGACTAGATGTTTACGACCGTGAGCCTCTCCTGCTTCTGACGTCACCACACACCAGCCAATCAGTGTTTAGGATTAGGCAGTACATGTCTCCAACAGGCGGGGAGTTCCTGTCCTCTGAAAAGAAGCCAATGCGGAAGTAACTTAGAGCTGCATTCTATCAAAAGGCCACCAGGGGGCGACCGTCTCTATACAAGTCAATGGAGAATTCACCAACTTCTCACTTGATTTCTAACCTCAGTAAACGTTTTCAAAATGTGTTTATGGTCTCAATCGCTAGTTTAAAGCCTTCTTCAATGCAGTATGATGTTCATTTGGGACATTTTGGCCTCCCTGATTTTATATGTGACGATAAAGCAGGGTATGCATTAGGGGGCGGGGCTACGTCCTGATTGACAGGTTGATTGACCAATGTCCTCCAGATCCAGCCCTCGCAACCAATCGCAGCCTCCCCGCTCCGCCGTTAGTCCCACCCATACGTCCGTCCATGACTCCGCCTCATGCCCATATAAGTAGAATCCGTGTTTTTATTTTTCCCAGCATGCACCTGAAATTTTCAAGATGGCGCTGCCTAGATTCGATACTATTGGCTTCGGAGCAGCAGTCCACTAACCAATGGGTGACGTCACGGATGTTACGTCCATTTCTTAGTAGATAACTAAGTTGATAACCTTTTAGCCAATAGTCAGAAATTTCCAACGGTGTATGACACTAAGCTATCAGGTTTGGCTGTCCATAAACTAACTCCAAGCGTAACCGGCGAGGAGGAGGAAGAGCAGCAGCTTGTTCACAGCTGCGTCTTCCTTCCTTTCCCTCCTTCCTTCCTTCCTTCTTTCCCCTCCTTCCTTCCCTTCCTTCTTTCCTTCCTTCCTTCCTTCTTTCCCCTCCTTCCTTTCCTTCCCCTCCTTCCTTTCCTTCCTTCCTTTCATTCCATCCCTCCTTCTCCCTCCCTTCCTTCCCTCCTTCCTTCCTCCCTCCTTTCCTTCCTTCTTCCCTCCTTTCCTTCCATCCCTCCTCCTCCCTCCCTTCCTTCTTTCCTTTCCTTTCCTTCCTTCCTTCCTTGACTCGGAGGAGGAGTCTAGTTTCAAAGAATTTTAATTTTCCGGCAATGATTTGCTGGTTCAGGCTTTAAAGGGTTAAAAGCAAACCCTCCCTTCCTTCCCTCCTTTCCTTCCTTCTTTCCTTTCCTTTAAAGGGTTAAAAACAGACAAACAAACATTTGAACTATTGACAGGGTCGAGGTTCCAGTCTCGTAGTAACCTGGTAACATTTATTCTTCAGTTTTTTGGAGATTTTCTGTAAAAAAACAAACAAACCAACAAAAATCTCTCTAATCAAAAAACTCCAAATAAAAACATTAAAAAAGTCACAATAAAATATTACGTAACTACAAGTCGTCATAGCAACTAATAAAACCTAGAAACAGAAAGTTGAACACGTAGAAAAGTCTTCTGAGGTATTTCTGGTGTATTGAGGTGATCGGTGGTTTATGACTTCCTGTGTTTCACACACTGAAAGAATAATTAACAATAAAAAGGAATATACAGAAATATATTCATCTTTGAGTCTGAATCATCTTCATCATCATCTTCATCATCGTCATCATCATCATCATCGTCAGCAGCAGCAGCATCATCATAGACATTCACTGTTACATGTATGGCATCACAGAAGGGACAAAAACACACGAGTAAAAAAAAATCATTAAAAAAAAAAAAAAAAACCCAAATAGTTCAGGTGTGTGTGTGTGTCTGTATTTGATGGTGTGTGTGTGTGTGTGTGTGTGTGTGTGTGTGTCTGTATTTGATGGTGTGTGTGTGTGTGTGTGTGTGTGTGAGTCTGAGTGAATGTGTGAGTGTGTGTGTGTGTGTGTGTGTGTGTGTGTGTGTGTGTGACTGTGTGTGTGTGTGTATGAGTGTGTGTGTATGTGAGTGTGTGTGTGTATGTGAGTGAGTGTGTTTGATGGTGTGTGTGTGTGTGTGTGTGTGTGTGTGTGTGTGTTTGTATTTGATGGTGTGTGTGTGTGAGTGTGTGTGTGTGTCTGAGTGTGTGTCTCTGTGTATGTGTGAGTGTGTGTGTGTGTGTGTGTGTGTGTGTGTGTGTGTATGTGTGTGTATGTGTGTGTGTCTGTGTATGTGTGAGTGTGTGTATGTGTGTGTGTGTGTGTGTGTGTGTGTGTGTGTGTGAGAGAGTGTGTGTGTGAGAGTGTGTGTGTGTGTGTAGTGAGTTTCTGAACTGACCCGGTTTTGGTCAGAAGGTGAATGTGAATAAGACCGGTGACCTTTGACCTCTTACTTCACCACAGCATCGAGTTCACAGGGAGCCAAAGACGAGGAAAGAAGGCAGGGAGGAAGGAAGGAAGGAATGAAGGTAGGAGGGAGGGAGGAAGGAAGGAAGGAAGGACGGAGGAAAGAAGTAAGGAAGGAAGGTAGGAGGGAGGGAGGAAGGACAGAAGGAAGGAAGAAAGGGAGATGGAGGAAGTGAAGAACGAGAGAAGAAGAAAAGAAAGAAAGAAAGAAGGAGAGAGGAAGCACAGATGGAAGGAAGGACAGAGGAAAGAAGGAAGGAAGGTAGGGGGGAGGAGCTCCATTCCTGATAGTGTTACTGACTATTGTAGAGAGGAAGGAAGGAAGGGAGGAAGGAAGGAAGGAAGGGAGGAAGGAAGGAAAGTTTAGCTGGGAGTGATTTTAAAGTAGAAGACTTCACTGCTCTGTCTGTGTCTCTCAGCTCTGAGCTCACTGGAAGACTTTAAAAGCAGCCACGGTTTTAAAAAGGTTCAATCATTTCCTGAACCAGCTGATGTCTGTAGGATCATGTGACCAGAGCATGAACCAGCTGATGTCTGTAGGATCATGTGACCAGAGCATGAACCAGCTGATGTCTGTAGGATCATGTGACCAGAGCATGAACCAGCTGATGTCTGTAGGATCATGTGACCAGAGCATGAACCAGCTGATGTCTGTAGGATCATGTGACCAGAGCATGAACCAGCTGATGTCTGTAGGATCATGTGACCAGAGCATGCTGCGCTGACTGTTTCTGGGTTTAATGGTTCCTTAAACATTCATTTCAACATTTTAACTGTCAGCTACACATTCATCAGAGTTCATCTCAGCTCTGGATTTCATCTGATTTCTGCAGCTCGACCAGAAGGTGGCGCTGTTGGAAGTTAACAGAACCGAGGTCAAAGGTCACAGGTCCTTCACTTACCTTCAGCCAGGTGATACACAACAAGACACAAATATGAAACAATCAACACAAACAGTATAAAATCTAAAAAAAGAAACGCTTACGTCACATCATGTGACTTTTTAAACTGTGTACCACACACACTCACACACACTCTCACACACACACACACACACACACAGTCACACACACTCTGACCTGAATGCATAAGTAACTCATATGCATCGTGAGGTCTTGCACCTTTTCAGGGTAACAAATGTTCCCCGTGTTTCGGCACCTTGCAAATTTACATATTTAAGGTCAGCCAATCGGCTTTAAGCACCCTCAGATAATCCCCCCCCCCCCCCCCCCCCCCCCCATTGTTGGCCCCGCCCCCTCCAGGCTGGAAACTTGCAGCAGGTGTCACATTTCATCGACCCCCCCCCCCCGACCCCTGTAGACCTGGTTACCTGAGAAGTTTTATTTCCGAGCCAACCAAAATGCTGTGGTTGGGCGCAGTTAGCCAATCAAATCTCTGCATGCATGACGTTTGCCCCCTGACAACCAATCCCGTGAGAGTTCTCTCAGTCTTCAACCTCAAATTATAAAATTATAAAACAGTTGAATGTAAAAAAAAGAGAGAGAGTAAAGGAACAAACACTGTCCAGTC
>NC_070598.1:862780-865280 GCF_027409825.1 Scomber japonicus | reverse complement strand
TCCTCCCTCCTTCCTCTTTGACGTTAGGCTGATTCACAAACTGAACTATCACAGCAGGGACGGATATGAAGGCTGCAACCTTTTTACTTTTAAAGAGCTTCATGACTTGTTGTTCCAGTGTTTGTAGCTCATCTGTCGGAGCGTCTTTGTATTTATTAGAATTAAGCCTCCTCCCCTGCTGGAACATTTGGAGCAGAATCAAAGTTTTAGATCAGGTATTGACGTCACGTTACTCCAAGCACCAGTGTGTCAGACTGAAAGAATCAATGAACGCAAACGGAAAATAATATTCATAAGTATGTTTTAATTAGTGTATAATAAAAAGGCCTTTATATCTACAGGGTGAGCGGGACTCTAGAGATGCTTTCCAGTACCTTTTAAAAAGTGTCTGATGAGGCAGAATAGGTTTAGTATTTGTGTAACACGCTGCTGCTGTTCCATGAGAAGCTCACTGAGTCCAAAAGAGGTTTCAGAGTTTTAATGAATGAAATGAATACTACAGCGGCTTTCCACGCACCCATAGGATGTTATATGTGTATCAGAGCAAACAAACAGTGATAATAAAATGCGCTCAACAAAACTTACGGCTACCTAGACTCGCCTCCCTCTCCAGTGCAGGTGAAGCAGGTACTGATATAACCTACCGGCTGTGGCTACAGTGCCCACGTGACCCCAAACACTGCATATCACCATGGCAACAAGACAAAGCCAATTAACACAGAATAACTAATAAACAAATCAATATATGGCTCCTGCAGTCTCTAAATCCTACACACTGCTCCTTTAAATGACTAACAGTTAGGGTTAGGCAGGCAGACCTGTGAGCGATGGCCGGTTTGGGTCCCTCTCCTTTCTGTCGGGGGATGTCCTCGTGCAGGTAAGCCAGACCACACACCATCGACTCGGCTATGTGACACAGCTCGGACCAGCTGATGATGTTCCCCTTCAAGAAGTCAGACAGAGAGCCCTGCAGAGACACGCACACACTTACAGCTGTCTATTAATGAGTCCTATAATACTAAAATAATAATAAAACCATGTAATGCAGAATGAATCAGTTTTAGAGAGCTCTACATCATGAGTGTAAAAACTGGAGCTCTCTCTCTCTCTCTGTCTCTTTTTCTTTCTCTCTCTCTCTCTCTCTCTCTCTCTCTCTCTCTCTCTCTCTCTCTCTCTCTCTCTCTCTCTGTCTCTCTCTCTCTCTCTCTGTCTCTCTCTCTTTTTACCAGTTTAGAAAAAGTGAAAGTAAAAAGAACATTGAAGTAGTCAGTGATACTTCAGTAGGAACAGAGAGTGGGTCTATTTTATGGTAAGTTCCTGTTTTTAGTTCTCGTTCTCACCCTCTCATGAAACTCGGTGATGATCCAGAGTTCAGCCTCCAGGTGACTCCCTCGTCTCTCTGCAGCGATGTACTTCAGGATGTTCTCGTGCCTCATCCCCGGCGTGATGAATATATCTTTCTCATTCTGCCACGACTCTTTATTCTGTCAGAGAAGAAGAACGACGTGTTCAAAGGTTTCAGGATTCAGGAGATGCTGTCGTCAGGAACACAATGAGTCTGTACCTGGATGGGGAAGATCTTGACGGCCACGTATTGGTTCATCATCTGGCCCTTCCAGACGCAGCCGAAGCGCCCCCTAGCCTTCACCTCCAGCAGCTGCAGCGGCTTGAGACCCAGCAGGGGGGAACCAGGCGGAGGACCAGGATCCTGGAGCACAGAGAGGAGAGCAGGGCTTCATTTACATCACTAAACTGGCTAATTCAAATTATTCAGGGTTTATAATAACTAGGGCTGTCAGCGTTAACGTATTAATCACGATTAGATTAATGCAATCCATAACGCGTTAATATTTTTTAATGGCATTTTAATGTGTCAAGCCTTTTTGTCCCTTCTCCTCCCCCGTAGACGGCTCCTCTAGCTGTAGCGCTATGCTTTGAAGTGGCCTCCTGCAGTAAACCTACCGCGCTGATGGAAAGTAAGAGAGCTACTGGACTTTTGAACGGCTTGTTTAACTTTAAAACACTTCCAGACGCTTCAGTTGACAAGTCAAAAGTAAAATGCAACCTGTGTCAAACGGAGTTTAACTACCACCGGAGTACGTGGAGTTTGAGTTAGCACCTCCACGCTAAACACCCAGGTGCAGCCAAGCCAGCCTCAGCTCCACCAAAGGACCATTTTGGAGTGTGGGAGTCGCAGCAGAGCCGTGATTGATTCCCAGTTAAGACACTCTGGTAAGAAATGCTTTACATTATGGGCTTAAAACTGCCTTCAAATGGAAAATAACAGGATTTTAAACATGACATTCAAAACATGATTAATCGTGATTAAAAAAATGAATCGTTTGCCAGCCCTAATATATATATATGAAACTTCCATCAAACTGCAGATGATGGACAAGCCTGTATAAATGACTCATGCACTGAAATAATAAACTATATTTGTATAATTGAAATGACAAAAGTTCAATTATACAAAAATTAAAAAAAGAAAAAAAAAGTA
>NC_070598.1:846445-856445 GCF_027409825.1 Scomber japonicus | reverse complement strand
TGGAGACATACTCTGAACTTAAAGGAGCAATTATTTATAATCTTTACATCAACAATGAATCAGTCTCAGCTGTTTTCTGATAAAGCTGCTGCACACCTGAACATCACAGCAGACACAGAGTTAAGAGACCAAAGCAGAGCAAAAAGTATGTTCATATAAAACCTCATTAGAAACATAAAGCTGCTGAATCTCAACATGGGAACGTTCTCACAGAGCCACACACAGCTGGAACATCCAGAAGTGTTTAAATGGTGATAAAAAGCTGCTGAAGCACAAAAAGAAGAAGTGATTTCTATTTAATGTTGTCTTGCTCTCATCTTAAACACTCTGACCTCGCCGAGCGCCGGCTGCTCCGGATCAATGCCACGGCTGCTCTGCCTTCACTCAGCAGTCTGGATCTGAGAGAGAAGAAGAGTGAGTGAGTTCAGCCCCATCGATCCCTGATGGATGAAGAAGGTGAACCAGGAGATAATTGAGGTGAAGTGTGAGCGAGAGAGGAAGAGAAGAGCGGAGGAGAGAAACAGATTAAAACTGGAGGAAGGAGCAGAGGTTCAAACTCTCATCAGACGGCAGCGACTATGACCGCTGCTGTGGTCAAGCTTTAACCCTTTATTAGTAACTTCTGTAAATATCCCAAAATATCCTTCCTTCCTTCCTTCCTTTCCTTCCTTCCTTCTTTCCTTCCTCCCTCTCTCGTTCCTTATTTCCTCCGTCCTTCCTTCCTTTCATCTGTCCTTCCTCCCTCCTTCCTTCTTTCCTTCCTCCGTCCTTCCTTCCTTTCCTTACTTCCATCTGTTCTTCCTCCATCCCTCCAACTCTCCTCCCTTCCTTCCTCCGTCCTTCCTCTCCTTCCTTCCTTCCTTCTTTCCTTCCTCTTTTCCTTTCTCCCTCCCTCGTTCCTTATTTCCTCCGTCCTTCCTTCCTTTCCTTCCTTCCATCTGTTCTTCCTCCCTCCTTCCTTCTCTCCTGTGTGTGTTTGTATGTGTGTATGTGCGTGTGTGTGCGTGTGTGTCTGTGTGAGTGTGTGTGTGTGTGTGTGTGAGACAGATTAAAGGGCAGCATGAACAGAAAGAGATAAAAGTTTTTTTTTTCTTCACATCTTTACTGTTATCATCATTAATTAACGTCGCCACGGCAACGCTGGCAGCAACGCTGGCGGCCTGACGCTGCGGCTGAATGAGGAGCAAACAGGAAGACGGAGACGGTGGAGCAACGCTGACATTTGAATGAAATGTCAGTGACGGCTCGGCGCCTGTTGATCCCTTTCACTTAGAGAGTCTGCAGGTGACATCAGACAGGAAGTCAACTCCTCCGCAGTCAGCTGATCACTTTTATCTCTGCGTCCAGCCAAGCAGAGGTTTAACAGCCCTCTGATGAACCTTCCTGAGTGTTAAGCATCATAACTACAGACTTATAATATAAAGTAATAAATGTGCTTTTGGCTGCCGACATGATGAGAGACGTTACAGAGTGTTTGGATGTTCAGACTCAGACACTCTGTCCAAATGAGATCTGAAAGTATCTCCCGGATTTTTAGCCCATCTAGATCAGAACCAGATGCTCTTATGAAGTCTGAACAGTCATAAATCACATGAGATCCGATTTTTTGCAAACCAGAGTGAAACCACCTTTGGGAGGAAGTTTGGACAGATGAGTCTGAGTCTGAACATTCGAACACTCAGATCGGATTTGACTGTCTGTGACGTCTCTCTACGTCTCTCTATGTGACACCAGAACCGCTTACTCCAGCTGTTGTTGCTAGGTGATATCACTGGAGGACTTATTCCAGTTGTTGTTGCTAGGTGATATCACTGGAGGACTTATTCCAGCTGTTGTTGCTAGGTGATATCACTGGAGGACTTAAACATCAGTCCATGGACAGAGGACCACACCAAAATCTTAATTAATCTTTGGGGAGATGGCTCGGTTCAAGCGAAGCTCGAAGGTTTGTTGTCGCTGTCGCAGTTATATGACATCACACTATACACGCTAGATGACGTCTCCGCTCCGACGACGTTGCTACGGCAACCTGTCAGATTGGTCATTAATGTGGCTCAGTCTGAACAGAGCCAAACCCGATTTGGACACTTGCTAAAAACGGTGTGGACAGTCAGGACTAAAGATCGGATTTAAGAAGGAATCAGATTTGAATCAGATTAGCTGCAGTCTGAACGCAACCTGAGAAAGCAGTGAACAAACACCAGATACACAGCGAGCACGATGCTAACGTTAGCATCGAAGCTAACGTGCAGAGCGTCAAACAGCTGTAGTAACAACTCTGCTACTTTACACCTAGCATCACAACAACAACATATATACTGACTAACTAGACAGTGATCTGAATGTCAGCAGGTAACGTTATAACAGTTTATGTGAAGCAGAGCTGATGTTACTCACCTGTTCAGCAGAGCAGCGTCTGCCTTCACTCTCCGCTCCTCCGCCTGTCTCTCCGTCGGCCTCTCCGCCGGGTCTCCGTGTATCCCTCCGCCGGGTCTCCGTCGGCCTCTCCGCCAGGTCTCCGTCGGCCTCTCCGCCAGGTCTCCGTATCCCTCCGCCGGGTCTCCGTATATCCTTCCGCCGGGTCTCCGTATATCCCTCTGCCGGGTCTCCGTCGGTCTGTCCGCCGGGTCTCCGTATATCCCTCCGCCGTTATTAAACCACACTGATGTGTCCGAGGGTCTTTGTCTGGTCAAACTCCTTCTTTTATATGTTTTGTTCTTCTAACTTTCTCCTCTCTGGATGTTTCTCGGTCTCTTCTCCTTCTCCACTATGTTTGTACCAGACTCAGTTTATTAGGTTTGTACCGCCACCTACTGGACCGGAGTGTAGCTTCCACTAAACTCTCACTTACACGTGCACACCTTCTTCTCTCACACACATATATTACTGATAGTATGAAAATGTATAAATATGAGAGTGAACATATATGTTGTGTGTGAGAGGGCCAGAATGAATTATGGCTTGTAGTAGTACACACACACACATACACACACACACACACCACACACAGAGTCCTGAGGTCATGACAGACGTGCTGCAGTGCATTATGGGACGTCGTACACACCTTGTCCAGCTGTCAGTCAAACTCACCTCAGTGTTTGTTAATTCCTCAACGAGCCGCTTCAATTAACCTCAGTCTGCTCCGGAGAGACTGTGTGTGTGTGTGTGTGTGTGTGTGTGTGTGTGTATGGCACCTAATTAGACCCCCCCCCCCCTCAAACTCTGCACCCTGGACGACCAATTAGCATAAAGCTTAATTGGACAAAGTGTTTAATTGGTTAAATTAACGTGTTTCTAATTGAATGAAATTAGCAGCTGACTCTGAAGGCTGCAGGCTGCCGATCAGCTGATGTGACATTTCTGCCTCTGTGGACAGTTCAGGGATGTGTGTGTGTGTGTGTGTGTGTGTGTGTGTGTGTATGTGTGTGTGTGTGTGTGTGTGTGTGTGTGTGTGTGTGTGTCAGGGGGATAAGGCAGCCAGTGGTTGTTGCTAGGCATCCAGTACCCCCCCTCTCTCTGTCTGTCTCTCTCTCTCTCCCTCTCTCTCTGTCTCCCCCTCTCTCTCTCTCTCTCTCTCTCTCTCTGTCTCTCTCTCTCTCTCTCTCCCTCTCTCTCTCTCTCTCCGTCTCGCTCTCTCTCCCTCTCTCTCTCTGACTCTCTCTCTCTCCCTCTCGCTCTGTCTCCCCCCCTCTCTCTCTCTCTCTCTCTCTCTCTCTCTGTCTCTCTCTCTCTCTCTCTCCCTCTCTCTCTCTCTCTCTCTCTCTCTGTCTCTCTCTCTCTCTCTCTCCCTCTCTCTCTCTCTCTCTCTCTCTCCCTCTCGGCTGTAATTTCATGAGCTGAGGTCTAATGGACTCAACAGGAACAAACAGCAGCCGGCTGAAGGACAAACTGAACCGAGGACGACAAACAACCAGGAGGCGTGTTTTTAATCACGGTCGCTAATAATCTATGACACCGATTTATACACACACACGCACACACACACACACACACACACTGATATCTGATGTTTAAAGGTTTGAGGAGTCCAAGTCTGAGCGGTTATAAGATTGATTTATTCTTCTTCTTCCTGTCGTTGGCGTTGAGAGTCAGCTGATTTACCTCCCGTCACTCAAACATCAATCCTCCTTCATGATGATTTACTCACTGAAATCATGAAAGCAGACAGAAACAATGTGTTAGAAGTAGGGCTGTCAAACGATGAATGTTTTTAATCGAGATTAATCGCAGAATTTCCATAGTAAATCGCGATTAATGGCGTTTTGAATTGCATGTTTAAAATCCTGTTATTTTCCATTTGAAGGCAGTTTTAAGCCCATAATGTAAAGCATTTCTTACCAGAGTGTCTTAACTGGGAATCAATCACGGCTCTGCTGCGACTCCCACACTCCAAAATGGTCCTTTGGTGGAGCTGAGGCTGGCTTGGCTGCACCTGGGTGTTTAGCGTGGAGGTGCTAACTCAAACTCCACGTACTCCGGTGGTAGTTAAACTCCGTTTGACACAGGTTGCATTTTACTTTTGACTTGTCAACTGAAGCGTCTGGAAGTGTTTTAAAGTTAAACAAGCCGTTCAAAAGTCCAGTAGCTCTCTTACTTTCCATCAGCGCGGTAGGTTTACTGCAGGAGGCCACTTCAAAGCATAGCGCTACAGCTAGAGGAGCCGTCTACGGGGGAGTAGAAGGGACAAAAAGGCTTGACACATTAAAATGCCATTAAAACAAATTAACACGTTATGGATTGCATTAATCTAATTGTGATTAACACGTTAACGCTGACAGCCCTAGTTAGAAATTAAAATGTTTTCGGTCAGAGTTACAGACTTTACGACAAAACTACATAGAGAACGAGACGAGTTTAAGTCTTCCATCCATCTTCTTGCCACTTATCCTGGTCGGGTCTCGGGGGGGCAGCAGCCTAAGCAGGAAGCCCAGACTTCCCTCTCCCCAGCCACTTCGTCCAGCTCTTCCCGGGGGATCCCGAGGCGTTCCCAGGCCAGCTGAGAGACATAGTCTCTCCAGCGTGTCCGGGGTCTCCTACCGGTGGGACGGGCCCTGAACACCTCACCAGGGAGGCGTCCGGGAGGCATCCTGACTAGATGCCCGAACCTCCTCATCTGGCTCCTCTCGACGTGGAGGAGCAGCGGGTCTACTCCGAGCTCCTCCCGGATAACTGAGCTTCTCACCCTATTTCTAAGGGAGAGCCCAGCCAGCCTACGGAGGAAGCTCATTTCAGCCGCTTGTACCCGTGATCTTGTTCTTTGGGTCACGACCCAAAGCTCATGACCAGAGGTGAGGGTAGGAACCAAGATCGACTGGTAAATCCAGAGCTTTGCCTTTACTTAAGTAGACATCTGACCGTAGTACTTTTACTTGTACTTGAGTAAAATTTAGCAAGGGGTACCTGTACTTTTACTCAAGTAAGGAAGCTGTGTACTCTGTCCGCCTCTGGTCTAAACACCAGGACCCGTCTCACCTGCAGACTCTGTTCATCCTGGAGCTGCTGTGTGCTGTGCTGTCCGTGTGACTCAAAGGGCAGTGTGTAGTAGTGTGTAGTAGTGTGTATTAGTGTGTATTAGTGCAGCGCAGACATTCATCAGAGCTAACAAATGAGTCTGAGCAGCAGACATCACACACACACGGCTTTTTAGATTTAATTATCTCCTTCCTGTGACTGTACAGAGAGATCTGAGGTCAGCGGGTTGAGAGCAGCGCTAACATTGACACAGTTAATAAAACACTGGAGGATCTCTGCAGGCTCATATTTACTGTTCCTGCTCCTCCTGCGACGATCAGCTGCTGTTTAAATAGTTTGGAGGAGGAAATGTTGACAGACGTGAAACCGCTGCTCGGCTGGAAATCAGAGAAACTATTAACGATATTAAATAAAACGCTTTGCAATAAACCTTTAAATACTTAAAATACTTTAAATACTCCGTAGCAGCAGAGGTGAGCTGGTTTTCACATGACGCATCTCATATGTACACACACACACACACACACACACACACACACACACAGAGTAACACACACACACAGAGTAACACACACACACACACAGAGTAACATACACACAGTGTAACACACGTGGCCCAGTCTTTGCAGTACCCGTCTCCTCATGTGAACCCAGCCTCTTCTGCCGCATTTCACACACACACACACACACACACAGAGTAACATACACACACACACACAGTGTAACACACACACACACAGAGTAACACACACACACACACACAGAGTAACACACACACAGAGTAACATACACACACACACAGTGTAACACACACACACAGAGTAACACACACACACACACACAGTGTAACACACACACAGAGTAACTTACACACACACACACACACACAGAGTAACATACACACACAGAGTAACACACACACACACACACACACAGAGTAACACACACACACACACACAGAGTAACATACACACACACACACACAGTGTAACACACACACACAGAGTAACACACACACACACACAGAGTAACACACACACACACACACACACAGAGTAACACACACACACACACACACACAGAGTAACACACACACACACACACACACACACACACAGAGTAACACACACACACACACACAGAGTAACACACACACCCACGATTCTGAGAAGAAAGATCATCATTTATTTTTATTGGAAATTAAACGTTAAAAAAATAAGTTTCAGATGACGTCATCCATCCAAACGCTTTATTTTGATAGTGTCTGGCAGAGAGGCCGACAGGAAATGACCTGCAGCAAAGCTTCCTGTCTGATTGCAGTCGGCCAGCAGGAGGCTCCAAACTTATGGAAGTAAATCTGAGATTCCTCCCTTCCTTCCTTCCTTCCTCTCTTCCTTCCTCCCTCCCTCCCTCCCTCCCTCCCTCCCTCCCTCCCTCCCTTCCTTCCTTCCTCCCTCCCTTTCTTCCTCCCTCCCTTCCTTCCTCCCTTTCTTCCTCCCTTCCTTCCTTCCTTCCTTCCTCCCTTCCTCCCTCCCTCCCTTTCTTCCTCCCTTTCTTCCTCCCTTCCTTCCTCCCTTTCTTCCTCCCTCCCTCCCTCCCTTTCTTCCTCCCTCCCTCCCTCCCTCCCTTCCTTTCTTCCTCCCTCCCTTCCTTTCTTCCTCCCTCCCTCCCTCCCTCCCTTCCTTCCTTCCTCCCTCCCTCCCTCCCTCCCTCCCTCCGTCCCTTCCTTCCTTCCTTCCTCCCTTCCTTCCTTCCTTCCTCCCTCCCTTTCTTCCTCCCTTCCTTCCTCCCTCCCTCCCTCCCTCCCTCCTATTTTTTAATCAATGAATAATAATAATAATTAATTAAGCCGTCCAATCAGAGGAGAGGGCACGCCGGGCCGACAGAGCTGATTGGCTGGCGGCGGCTCAGGGGCGGGACTCCTGC
Organism: Scomber japonicus; assembly: GCF_027409825.1. Taxonomy (NCBI): domain Eukaryota; kingdom Metazoa; phylum Chordata; class Actinopteri; order Scombriformes; family Scombridae; genus Scomber; species Scomber japonicus. Next base: position 849,047 of record NC_070598.1, on the reverse strand, counting down.
AGGACTCTCTCCTCCAATCGAGCAAAGCGTTTCAGCATCGGGTCGTAAACCTGAAATACAGAAATGTGTGTAGTAGTGTGTAGTAGTGTGTATTAGTGTGTAGTAGTGTGTAGTATATGGAGCTATTACTGTTGCAATATTATTTGCAAATGCGTATCTCAATCTGTGTGTGCGTATTCAGATCTGTGTGTGTGTAAAAAAAATCTGTGTCTGTATTCAGATTTGCAAGTGACGACAAATCTGCAAGTGCATGCAAAGATCTGTGAATGTGAACACAGATCTGTAAGTGTACATAGATCTGTAAATGTCTGTCATCACTTACAACTCAGGCAGGAGCTCTGATTGGCTGTTTTTACACGTGAATTTTGCAACACTTCTGCCGCGGCAGATCTGTGTGTAGAAATGAGATTTGTCTGTGACCTCAGTGTTCCTTTGCCCTGAGCTCAGGCTCACAGGCTCACGCTGCCTGGCTGCAGTAGCAGTACCGCCTACACACCACTAGTCGGCGCGTAGCACCCAGTGATGATAAGCGTGTCATTTGGGGTCATTTCATTGCGCTCACGGTTGCGTTGTGTCGAGTGTATGGTCGGGAGGCAATACACATGGATTCAAGAGTGTTCGCTGTAAGTACAAGTTCATGTTTCAACAGTAAGGCGGTACTGCTACTGCAGCCAGGCAGCGTGAGCCTGTGAGCCTGAGCGCAGGGCAAAGGAACACTGAGGTCACAGACAAATCTCATTTCTACACACAGATCTGCCGCGGCAGAAGTGTTGCAAAATTCACGTGTAAAAACAGCCAATCAGAGCTCCTGCCTGAGTTGTAAGTGATGACAGACATTTACAGATCTATGTTCACTTGCAAATCTGAATACAGACACAGATTTTTTTTACGCACACACAGATCATATGTGTAGTAGTGTGTAGTAGTGTGTAGCAGTGTGTAGTAGTGTGTGTAGTAGTGTGTAGTAGTGTGTGTAGTAGTGTGTAGTAGTGTGTGTGTAGTAGTGTGTAGTAGTGAGTGTGTACCTCCTGAGCAGTAGCGTGAGGGTTAGCCGCTAGCTTCGGCTTCGTCGCGTTTTTAACGACGTCGGAGAACGAAACTCCAGATTCTGCTCTCAGGCCTGAAAACCAATCAGAGAGCAGCATCGTTAACCATCTGACCGACACACAACTACAAAAACAGTGTGTGTGAGTGTGTGTGTTACAGTGTGTGTGTGTTACAGTGTGTGTGTGTGTGTGTGTGTTACAGTGTGTGTGTGTGTGTGTGTGTGTTACAGTGTGTGTGTGTGTGTGTTACAGTGTGTGTGTGTGTGTGTGTGTGTTACAGTGTGTGTGTGTGTGTGTGTGTTACAGTGTGTGTGTGTGTGTGTGTGTGTGTGTGTTACAGTGTGTGTGTGTGTGTGTGTTACAGTGTGTGTGTGTGTTACAGTGTGTGTGTGTGTGTGTGTTACAGTGTGTGTGTGTGTGTGTGTGTGTGTGTTACAGTGTGTGTGTGTGTGTGTGTGTGTGTTACAGTGTGTGTGTGTGTGTGTGTGTTACAGTGTGTGTGTGTGTGTGTGTGTGTGTGTGTGTGTGTGTGTGTGTGTGTGTGTGTGTGTGTTACAGTGTGTGTGTGTGTGTGTGTGTGTGTGTGTGTTACCATGCAGAGCTCGGTATGCTGATCCCAGACAGGCAGAGTTCGACAGATCGATGGTGTAAACCGGAGCGTTGAACACATCAGACAAGACCTGAAACCCAGAGAGATGACATCACTGTGTGTGTGTGTGTGTGTGTGTGTGTGTGTGTGTGTGTGTGTGTGTGTGTGTGTGTGTGTGTGTGTGACCGACCTGCAGGATCTCTTTATTAGACGAAGCTCCTCCTGTTGCCAAAACTCTGGTTCCTGGAACTAAAACACAGACACAGTGCAGCTATGAATCATGGGAGCTGTAGTTTCTGATCCTCTCTTATGTATCATGTGACTCATTTCACCTGGAGAACGGGAATAAACTGGAATAAACGGGAATAAACGGGAATAAACTTGAATAAACGGGAATAAACTGGAATAAACTGGAATAAACTGGACGGGAATAAACCGCAATAAACGGGAATAAACTGGACGGGAATAAACGGGAATAAACTGGACGGGAATAAACTGGAATAAACTGGAATAAACTGGAATAAACTGGAATAAACTGGATGGGAATAAACGGGAATAAACTGGACGGGAATAAACTGGAATAAACGGGAATAAACTGGACGGGAATAAACTGGAATAAACGGAAATAAACTGGAATAAACGGGAATAAACTGGAATAAATGGGAATAAACTGGAATAAACGGGAATAAACTGGAATAAACGGGAATAAACTGGAATAAACGGGAATAAACTGGACGGGAATAAACTGGACGGGAATAAACTGGAATAAACTGGAATAAACTGGAATAAACTGGAATAAACTGGACGGGAATAAACTGGACGGGAATAAACTGGAATAAACAGGAATAAACTGGACGGGAATAAACCGCAATAAACGGGAATAAACTGGAATAAATGGGAATAAACTGAATTAAACTGGAATAAACTGGAATAAACTGGAATAAACTGGACGGGAATAAACTGAATT